>NC_061791.1:450000-567500 GCF_022458985.1 Mugil cephalus | reverse complement strand
GCTACTGTTAGCTGGGAGGCTAGGAAGAGTTACTATTAGTTGGGAGGCTAGGAAGCTAGGAGGAGCTACTGTTAGCTGGGAGGCTAGGAAGCTAGGAAGAGCTTTATGTGGAATCATTTCATTTAATCCAGTTATCCTTTTGAGAACCTGCCACTCCAGCCTAAGCATTAGCATTAGCATCTAGTTCTTGGTCAGTCTACTGTTGATTTGAACGTTCATTTCATGTTTTTTGTTTTTTTATTTTTGTCACTTCCTGTTTCTCTTCTTGTGCTCCGGTTCTTTGAGCTGATCAGCCAATCAGAGCACAGTACATGTAGCATGTGAACGAATTAGCTTTGTTACTCCACTGATTGATTTGTTGCTCTGAACTAAAACACTGAACTCAGCGACCTTGGAAAGACTCCAGCGCCCGCTCACATCCACCCTGACATGCTAACGTAGCTAACCCAATAGCCTGGCTCTCTCCTCGAGTTTCATTTTCCACTGTAGCCGACAGACATCGCTGTATTCATACCGAGCCGAGTGTCTGGCTTCAAAACAAAAAGCCAGACGGGCCGAGAACACGGAGTACAAATGGTTATTGGGTTTCATGTCTTCCTGTCTGGGTCCATATGGGCCCTCGGCAGGAGGAGACCTGGGCTCAGGAAGTGATCAGCGGCTCAGGTGTAAATAAAAAACAATGAGTTTGGACTTTCTCTCTGCTCCTCACGCTGGACGCTGGAGTTCCTCAGAGTGTTCGGTTCCCTTCATGGATCGTATTAAGTTATAAAATATTCACATTTTCTTGAGAGCGGTGCCACTGTTATAGCGATGGGTCCGTAAGACGAGACGAGGACGATCTAAAGATCTCCAGGGTTTAACAGCTGGAGGAGACCAAAGCAGAGCTGCAAGACTTTCATAAGTCAGGGAATCAAAACTAAATCAGTCACAGAGAAGAAAGGGATTCATCAGGGAAAAAATGGTATTTATTCACCTCAAATGTGTATGTTTGTATATATTCAGGTTCATTCATCTCTACCCCCCAGTGCTTCAGTTATTACTTAAACATGATCAAAAATGTTTGAATGTGCTTTTATTTGTTAAAAATATTTTAATAATGTGGACATATTATAAATAAATACCATAGCATCGTTTCTTCCCCATATGACATGAATTATAACTATGGAAACCAATGCAGTTCCTCTATTGTCCACTAGAGGCTCCATAGATGTTAAACCAACATGTTTACAGGCTCATACTGATTCTTATTCACATGTTTAAATCAAATCAAGACTTAAAGTCCTACTTTGACCTTCCTCATGACCTCCCTCCATGTCTCCAGAGTCTTTGTGCTGCTCCCTGTCAGACTGGAGCCTTTTTTCCTGGTTGTCCTCCCTGATTAGTGGTTTTCTGTTTGGTCCCAGTCCCTTGAGTTCCCTTCACATTGACCAAACGTTTCTCCATCAATCAGGATTTCATCAGTTGGTCTTAAAGAACTTATTGAAGATGATCACCATGAACTAATGATCCACCAGGAGGCGCTGGACTATGAGCTTAGTTAAATGTAAAGTGAATAAAAGCCTTTCGGGTTCCGTCCTCCATCCTTTCGCTGGTGTCACCTCGGTGGTCAGTCTTTGGGTTTTTCGCCCTCCCTCTTCTCACATTAGATTAGTGCAGCTGAGAGGGGATTTGGGACGCTGCACTTCGTTAAGGCGACCCATTGACAGCACATCGCGCTTATCACCAGGGGTAATGTAAAAACGTGTCATCTGCATCGCTATTTTAAGGCCTCGCCACACAAATATTTATCCACACGCAGGAGGGGAACATGAGTGGAGAGCGTGGAACTGGAGCGTTTTTAAAAAGGCAGCAACAAATCTGAGGAGAGGAGATAAAAGTCAGAGGGAAAGAAATAATGAATTAATGGAAGAGACAGAAAACTGTCTATTTAAAGCTGGAATCACAACGTTTCTAATATTCACCAGAAAAAAAGTTGTTGGAGGATTTAACATTTTAAATCTCAGAAGTTCAAATATTTCCTCAACAACAAGATGATCCTGAATAAATAAAGTGGAGTTCAACTAACGAGATGATTCAGGAGAGACCAGCTCTTCCTAGCCTCCGGCTAATAGTAGCTCCTCCTAGCCTCCGGCTAATAGTAGCTCTTCATAGAATTCAAGCTAATAGTAGCCCTTCCTAGCCTCCCAGCTAATAGTAGCACTTCCTAACCTCGCAGCTAACATTTGCTCTTCCTAGCCTCTCAGCTAATAGTAGCACTTCCTAGCCTGATAGCTAATGGTAGCATTTCCAAACTTGTGAGCTAAAAGTTGCACTTCCGAGCCTACCAGATAATACTAGCATTTCTTAGCGTCCCAGCTAACAGCGTCTCTTCCTGTTTCTCATTTTAAATGATGAATCCAGACTACTGCCCCCTGCTGGTATGAAGGGTCCTTGGATTTAGTCTTTGTGGCACGTTCAAGTGTGACTCTTTGGTCCAGACACAGGAAACATCTCAATCTGCATCTGTTTTCACGTTTTGTTTTATCTCTGATCAGACGTTCATGTTCCTCTGCAGATGTTCCTACGTACATGTCCTTTTCTTTTAGTTTTTAGTTCAGTACTTTTCTCTCAGCAGCAGAACCTGAAGAACGTGTTGTTGTTGTCGAACGTAGGTCATGGTTTTAGTCCGGCAGGGATTTCCTGGTGTCAGCCGTCCTCCGTCCTCTGGCATGAGGACAACACGACTAAATGATTGATACCAAACAAAGCTCTCTAAAGCAGCCCTCTAAATGATGGATGATACAGAGCTGCAGAGAGGACTCTTCAGTTACAAGGTGCAAAGTGCTAAAGCCGACAGCTGATTCAGTCACCTGAGCCTGTGAGTGTGTTCAAGTGCACTTAAAAAAAACAAACAGGAAAACGAATCCAACAAACACACGGACGCAGAGGAACAAACAGTGGTTGGTAGGCAGTGATTATCAGGTCTGGAGTCATATCAATCCTGTTAAAGATACATAAATACATACATATATTTTATATTATATTTTATTTCTTCTTTCTGGAAAACACACCAAAGTCCAGGAAAGTGCAGTTCCTCTATTGTCCACTGGAGGCTCCAAAAGTCATTCCCCCATAGACATCCATGTTAAATCTTCCTCCATTCATGATGTTTGTGTCTAGAAGTCACCTGTTTAAATTAGGTCAGTAATTAGAGTTGTAATAATATAACTAGACTGCTAGCGTCTTTAGCATTAGCTCCACTCATGCTCCACCTCTCTGACATATTTCTGAATGAGCTGCCAAGATGGAGACGGCCGTGAACGTCACACTGAGCTTCAGATCCTCTCTCCATGATGGAGGAGGCTTCATCCGTCTTTTTAATTAAGGAATAATTGGGACGAACCAAACATCAGCAGCAATAACAGAGACAACAGAGACTCATCTCCTCATAATGGATTCATACTCTGAGGACATCATGGAGTATCTGATACATTCATGTAACTCCATCTCTCCTCTTTCCTCAAATAGAAATCCTATCAGTGTTTGGTTGTCTACCACCTCCTCCACCTCCTCCTCCACCTCCTCCTCCACCTCCTCCTGTTCAGCCTCCTTCTGTTTCTCTGGTGTTTGTTCCTCCTCTGGATCTCCCTCTGCATCCACCCACACTAACCTAACATGCACTCTGCCCCAGGCTTCCTCTCCGTCTCCATACATCTCCTCCTCGTTTTCAACACTCCATCGTGTGCTGTATGCCGCAGTGGTCTCCAGCTTCATTATGATTCATGCCGAGAAAACCAAAAAATAAAACGCAGCGTGTTATAAAAACAGGAATTAGTTCAGGATTTAACTTTCAGGATTTAAATCCACAGTCATGTAGCTGCTACTGTTTGTCTCACTGCAGACAGGACATGTGTCTGTCGGTCACATAGTCAGGATGTTCTGGTTTTGTTTTTTTAGCTTAGCATAGCTTAGCACAGAGACTGGAAATAAGTGGAAACTGTTAGCAAAGCTACATCAGAGCAGGAGGAAGATGTTTTTGAAAAAAATCAACCAATGATTTCCAGCATTTTCCTTCATGATACAAGAAAATTAGATGGGAAACATTATGCTAACTCCGTAGCTAACAGAGCTAGCTAGCTACACAGATTTGAGAAGGACAAGAAGAAAAAGAAAGGAAGTAAATGGAAAAGGAGTTGGAGAGAGTTCAGGAAGGACATGACAGAAATGTAAAGAAATTGAGAAAGACGACAAAAGAAAGTAAAAAGAAAAGAAAAACAATGGAAGTTGAGGACAAGAAAGAAAAACTAAGTAAAAGAACTAAGTGAAAACCAAGTAAAGAGGAGAGACAATGGGAGACAATAGTAATAGAAATGTAGAGAAATTAAGCAAAACGTGGGGAAGAAAAATATGATGGAAGTCAAGGTCAAAAAAAAGAGAAAGTGATTGGAAAGAAAAAGAAACACAACCTAACGAGAGACGCTAACACGACGGAGACTTTCTGGGGCTGGATGACGCAGGGTTTGACTCACGAGTCCTTTAGTCGACCTCGATGCTGAAGTCCACACGTGTCCACCAGAGTGGACGGTATGGACTCCATACTGTCCTCGGAGTATCTGCTCCGTGGGCTGCAGCCAACAATCTGAGTCAGAGAGGAGCTATTCTTACCGAGCTAAGAATACGACACAAACACTCTGTGGTGTAGCTACTACACAAACACTGAGGCTGAGCCACTGAACACGTCAAAACACAGAGGAAACGTTTAAGAAGTAGAAGAGACGCTGATCCCTCGTCCTCACGTCCTCTTTTCCTGTGTCACCTTTACTTTCTTTCCCATTTCTACAAAACCAGCTGCATTTTTAAAATGCTTTTTGGACTTTTACTTCCTCCTCTTCCTCCTGTTTCATAAATCACCTCAGTAGTTGTGGTTATGGTTTTCAGGCGCTGACAGAAACAGCTCAGGAAGCCGGTGACACTTCGACCAGCGTTGACCTTGGTTTCATTTTCATTGACTTGGGTCTGATGTAACGTGATGTACGTTAATGTTGTTCAGTGGGATCACTGTGTTCGGACTCTCTGACGACACTCTGAGCTGCTTCACATGCCCGACTATTTTAGAGCGCTCTGGGCCACATGTGCTGCTGCCCAACGCCAACATTTGTTTGCTCCTGAAGTTTGACTTTGCTCGTGCTAATCCTGTTCTCAAGCGTTATTTTCTCCCGGCCATTAAAAGGATATTCAGTTACAACCTCTCTTTACTCTACATGTAGTATCTACCTTATCAACTGGAGCGTCTCCAACTTTACATTTTCTTTTTAGTGAATGAATCATTTCTATGCAAAGAATAACATGCTGAGGTTACACATGTATTCCTGCTGCAGCTTCACAAAAATGCTTTTAAAATACTAGAAAACTGTTAAAAGACAACAAACACAACCAGAAGGACGATGTAGGTCACTGGTCTCTGGCCCGGGGGTTAAAATAGAACAATACAATAATAAACGTCCAGTTAAAGGTTATGGAACGGTCAAATGATTCAAGTGTCCAATGCCCTGTCGTCCCATCTATCAACCCAAACCTCCTCCTATAACATGGACCCTTGAACCTTTTGTTTAATTCGGTCTCTGTTATGAAGCTGACGTCTGTGGACTTTTATTATTATAAATAAAAATGCAAAAAAATGTCACAATGTGACGTCAGCAGCACAAATATCCTTTTGATTTGTTCATGGACAAATTTAACTCTAATCTACGTCCTCTTTACTTTAAACCACCAACAGTGACTCTGTGATGTTGTTCAGCATTAAACAGGAACGAGACGTAAAGCTGTGAATCATCTGCAGAGATGATTCACAGAAGCTGTTAAATAAACGCAGTGAGGAAAAAAGATGGAAATACTGAAGTAAACAACATGTGATGTCAGCAGCAACAATAAATAAAAGAGCCGTCTGTCATCTTTCAAAATTTATTGAATCTGTTGTAATATGATGAAATCAGAATGGACATAAACGTCGGACTAACCTTGCATAGGTTACAGACTATGCTTCACCAACTAAATGACAAACACTGCTAACTGCAGCAAGAGAAACCGTTAAAAAAATAACAAACCAAGAAAATTAAAGCTGACATACTGCAACGCTAATGACGCCGGGGTTCAGCGGAGCTCATCAGCCCAGAGGACGGGGATCTCGTTTATTTTAATGCTGAGTCCTGTCGGGACCAGACTTTGGCTTCTGACTCAGAGGGAACAGACGTATTAAAGCTAAACGGCAAAATGAACCTAATTCATCCTAAAACAACCAGCTGGAAACGTTTTCTAGTGACTTCCTGAAAGCAAAACAGAGTTAATAATAATTAATAATGATCAGCGTTAGTTTGGTTTGATGGTCATGAACCTTGTGGTCGCTCTGCGGCGCCACACGGTGACACTGTTCCAGAAATACATCAAACAAACTCTTCAATGCATCATCATCATCATCACCAACTATGATGCTCCAATGAAACACTGAAGCAGAGTTTCTCGACCTCAATAGTTTGATTTTATTTGGATTAGATGTCGTCTTTTATTTAGTCGTTTATTTATCTGAGTCTGTAAAACAAACACCTCATTTAGTCACTGAAAATGACTGAGAAGCTATTTAACTTGAAATCTGCTTCATCTACAATTTCCAAATTAAACACGGTCCAAGTTTTTGATTTTGGCAGCCGTTTCCAAAATGGCCGTCTTCAGGGACTTGATTGGAGAAACATGTGGTTACTGCATTTCAGTAAAATCAAATATGATGCAGCAACTATCTGTTCACTGAATTTTTTATTTAATAACATGAAATAAAAGATACATTTTAAAATATGCAATAACTTGTGGAAATGTCTTTAACTGTTTTTGTCTAAAGCTCTTAGAAGCAGTTACACTATATTTTAAATAAAAAAAACAGATTTTTCTGATTAATATTTCATACGTCAGACTTCACAGGGTTTAACAAACATCAGTATATTTAAATTTTTTAACTCTCCTCAAGGTTGAGAAAGTCTGCGTCTGTGGTTTGAGTTGATGGAAGCTGAATGAATAAGTTTTAAAACAGATGTGAAGACGCTGAGCGTTGAGCTCAGTCCTGTGGTCCTCTGCAGATGAATCTCTGATCAGTCTGGACTTGGCAGTTGGAAGCTTGTAAACTAAATCCTATGTACTGCGGTTCTAATAACTGGACTTTAGTCTGAAAGTCATCGGCCGTCGCTCTATAAAACCTCTCGTCCGACGTTGAGCTGCTCTGATGATAGAAAACTGGATTTGGTCCCTTCGGTGGTGTCTGGTGCAGATATGTCTCAAACTTTGGCAAAAACTACAAATATGGACGACAGAATAAACCACGAGAAGACGACCGACGATCCTGATGTTTGATTTCACTCTTAAACTGCTGAAAATAGACGTTCCTTTGAGATTTAATGTGGTTCAAAAAAGGAGAAAAGTAGCATTCGTTATTTTTGCTCCCTAAGACCTACTGCATGTTTAACACGTAGCACCTTCGTAGCGTTTCTTCATTTATCCGTCAGACTGAAACGTGGAGTTAAAGGGATTCTTTTTACTTGGTGAAACGGGCTTTAAACCAACGGGGCGACGACAAACAGCTGGAACACAACTGAACACAACTCATGGTTTATCTGAGACGGAGGCAGTGATTTAAACGCTGTTAGAGTCTGAGAGGTTTGAGGGAATAATTATTGTCCTGCACCAAAAAAAAGCTGCTTTGCTCCAGAAAACAATCTTCAATCAGCACCTTGAACGTAACATGACGAAGATTTATTCAATTAGTTTGGTACGAAACTTAAATAAAATTTTGAGCTCGAAACTTTTCAGTCAAGTTTTAAATTTGACTCCAGAAAAAGTCTCTTTTATCTGCAACTCTTTGTCTCAACAAACTCATTTTAATACGAATCGTCTTCTATCTCAATCAGTAAAAGATAATTTGCATAAAAGTGTAGAAGTTATTACCTGTAACCCTGTGAGAACAACAAATGAATCTTTAATCTCAAAATTAAAACTTATTTTTAGCACATTACGTTTTCCACTGACTGAAACTTTCAACTTAAACCTTGTGCAAATCATCATTAGA
Source organism: Mugil cephalus (assembly GCF_022458985.1). Taxonomy (NCBI): domain Eukaryota; kingdom Metazoa; phylum Chordata; class Actinopteri; order Mugiliformes; family Mugilidae; genus Mugil; species Mugil cephalus. The sequence continues at coordinate 559,414 of NC_061791.1, read as the reverse complement.
AGAATTATTGTGCGAACATGAACAATAATCTCGGTCACACAAGTGACTGATTATTAACTGGTCTCCAGTGGACATGAACGTTTGGACGTTTGGACGTTAGGACTGTGGCTTTCTGACACTAAATGTAAAGACTGTTTTAGACCAGAATACTGCAGTAACACTGGAGCCTGATCTAAATTTAAAGCCCCTCTGAATTTAAAGTAGGAGCCACAGGGTCGAGATGTTAACGTCACATTTCTGCTGTTGTCAGTTTTCAAAGCCGTGATAAAAATAGTTTTCTTTATTCCAAACGATAAAAGCTTCATTTATTCTTATATTTGAGTCACAGACACTTGAAGCTTCTCTGCTGTCAGAATAAAAACGGCTGCTACTGATGCTGACATTTGTTCAACTCGACTTCAGCGGAAAGTTTCAGTCTCTGTTTGTCGAAACTGAAGCAGGAAGTAGAAGCAAAAATTAACCCGAGTGGTAAAAAAGACACAGCGCCGCCTGGTGGTTACGGAGTGAACCAGACTGACGGGGTCTAAGTAGAAATGGTTCATATGTAGGTTACGTATGATACGTAGGTTACGTATGAACCACAGAACTACGCTGCAGCTTCAACAGAAACATTTATCTGTTATAAATACCTTCAATTAAACTGATGCTTTTTATTCTTAGAGATGCATTTGTATGAAAAACACAAACTGTAGGCGCTGGTGTCTGCCCTGCAGGGGGCGCTGGAAAGAGTAAAGACCAACTCTGATCTTCTTCTCTTCCTTAAACCTCCTGAGACCCGAGTTGTTGTTTGGGATCAGTACAACCTAAGAAAAAAAAAAAAACTAAGCGTCTGTATATTATATAATACAGTCACTAATAACTAATAAAACGTAAAACTGTTAATTCTCATGTCTGAACACTGTTGTGCAAAAACAGAATTGCAAATAATTAAGTCCCAACGTTGCTAATTATTGACGTTGTGACTTGTTACTATTGATAGAAGTTGTGTCATGTTCAACTAGAAAAGTTAATAATCAGAAATAATCAAGTTTCAACTGTAAAACTGAGGTTTTGTACCTGATCCACTTTTGTTACATGACCACTATGATGTTTTCAGACCAACTAGTATCTAGTCATGAGGATAAAAGTTTAAATGAAGCAGAGTAAGAAGCTGCCTAAAACCTTAAATTTAACGTCCCCGTACGAGGACGGAGGGTCTCAGGAGGTTAAAGTGTCAAACTCTCCTCATTAACACGTACGATGATCAACTACCTGCAGCCGTCACTGTCACTGTCACTGAAGTTTCTCTAGATGTTTGAGCTCAATAATTTAATAAAGATCTGAAGCATAATGCAGAAAAACACCTCCCTCACTCGGCCATGTGCTTGGCTCAGTAGCATCACTAGCATCAGTAGCATCACTAGCATCAGTAGCATCAGTAGCATCACTAGCGCCATTTTGCTGGCGTGCAGAGTGACTAATGCCTGTGGTAACGTTCAGACTGAGGCAGCTCTGCAGTGGAAACACTGAGTGCCTGCGCTGAGGTCAAATCCATCAGAGTCTCTCGCCACAAACGGCCTCGACGAAGCCCTGGATGGCAGCTTCATGTTCTCCCTGGTTTCTTAAACGTCTGAGAGCGAAGGCAGAGCAGGTTGTAGGAAACGCAGCGTTTCTCAGTTTTAAAAGAAGCTGCTGTCACATCCAGCAGAAGTTATTTTGGTCCTCGATATAAAAGTGTCGGCAGTGATTTTGCTGTAACGCTCTGGACGCAGACTTTGAGAGTTTGTGCTGCAGACCAGACCTTTATGATCTAAAAACTGAATGTAGCTCTCACAAACTACAGATTTCTGCTACAAACAGTGGGAAATTTGTTTGTTTCTCTGTGGTTTGCTAAATATTTTTATTCTGAAAGTAGCTCCCTTGCTTTTTAACTTCACATTTGTACAGTAACTCACTTCGGTCCTGTGTAGCTAGCTACAGTTAGCCTGGAAGTCAAGCTAATGCTAATTCTTTAGCTGACCTGTTGAACCAATCGGATCATCATCTTAAGGTTTTATTATTTTCATGCTAATAAAATAAATCTGAACCAACCTTAGCATGGAAGCTAGGTAGACGCTAACTTCTTTGGAGAGGAAAGTTGGTGTGGAGTTTCTAAGTAAGGAGCTAGCTAGTTAAAAAAACAGACAGCTACGTTTTGTTAGCAAACGATTAATGTTCATGTCGAGCTCCACTGGTGAATCCTAGAGGCTACTATCTATGTTGCATTAGCTTGGTTAGCTGGAAATAGCCGCATCAGTACATTTCCACACAGATAGCGTTTATAAATAACTGAGTATCTTTTTTAAATACAGACGTTTGAAAAGCTAATTAACGTTTTGTTTGCTGATTTATGGAGCAACTTTTGGTGTTTTCTTTCATTTGGACCCTGAAAATATATATGTCCCAAACGTTGTAGTTTCCCGTCGTTGGCAGTTTTGTGGCTCAAACAATCCGTGTCGTGTTTTTCTAGTTGTGTTCTACAGCCGCGTGTCATCGTCCCGAACAAACGTGTTTTCTTTTCTTTTTTTTTTGTTTTGTTTTAAAAGGCCCGATAGAATAAATTGGTGTCTCCGTCTGAACGTATTGGTCTGTCGGCCTCGTCAGATCCAGATGTGCAGGAGCTGCTGTGCGTCTCTATGGCAGGAAGTTAAGCTGCACATCGTTAACAATGAGCTCTTCGTTGTTTCTGTTGTAAAGGGGGGGGAGGCACTTCAGTCAATTCCAGAACGGGACGGGGTTCAAGGCACTAGAAACTAATTGTAGATATCTCTGTGAAATTTGTTAAATATTACTGCTTTCCTTCTGGTTTAAAAGACAAATGCAGAAAAATAAAACGGGGTCACAAATCACATAGAATGATCCCATGCACTTCCATCGTCAAAGATCAGAGCTTCAACGGATGAAAAACGAGGATGTCGTTTTTTAAAAAAAGAGAATATTTGAACTTCTCTTAGGACTTTTTCTCAGTTAGTTCGTATTTTTTGTTTTTTTTTCTAGCAGATTTGTCCCTTCTGGCAGTTTGCTCCGTCATGCACCGTTATCCTGAAGTTATCATCATCATCATCATCATCATCCTCCAGCTCCCGAGGTCCCGCCACAACTGCAAGCAATTTAATACTGACGTCATGCATTGAGTATATGTAGCTATACCGTAGCTAATTAGGCCATAATGCTTTAGTAGTTTTTTCTTTTTTTTTGACATGCCGTGATCTTCGTAAAAGAAGTGTTCCTGTTCCCTTAAACATTCAACACGTAAATGCTCCGAAAAACAACTGAAACCATAAGAAACAGCCAGTGCACTTTTGGTGAAAAACAAATGAGAGAAAAAATCCCAGGAGGAGGAGAAAGATGAGAGAAGAAGAAATAAAATGAGGTAACGTCTTGTGCATGCTGATATAAGAGAGAAGAGAGTCTCCACATGCTTTTATATAAAGGAGTGTTGCATGGCGTCGTACAGGGAACCTGCAGCAGATAATCCTCCACCAGCCTCCGCTTCCTTTCCTCTTTCTGATTCCTGGACGGAAAAAAAAAAAACTTTTATCTGGCGTTTGCTTCTTTTACTGATGTATTTTTCCCCAAACTTTCTCTGGAGGTGCTGCAGAAAAACTGTAATCCACTCAGAAATGTGTAGCTCCAGGTGGAACGTCGTCCTCGGGTCATTTCATCTCTTTTTTGGGCTTTATTGTTTCATTTTTTATTTGTTTTATCCTCAGAGTTGAGTCTATTGCACAAAGCCTGGCAGGTATCAGCTCCTTTTAACGAACCGGGACTTAAAATTCAAAACGTCTGTTGTGATTCTGTCAAGTTTCTCAAATCCTGCTTTTTTTCTTTTTTTTCTAAATCTGGTTTGAATGTGTTTAGGTGTCGGATGTAAAGTGCTGCGAATCGTCTCCTCATTGAAAAGTGCTGCACAAATAATCGTAAAATAACTTAAAGTGCCGTAAAATAACGATGGATAGTTAAACCTGAAGCCGGGGGACGGCTCTTAAAGGGACTCCGTCTATATTCTACGTCCTAAATGTCGGGGCACGGGGTTAAAAATTAATGCAGCACAAACTGAAAATATGCAGACTCTTCTTTTTTTCTTTTTTTAACTTTGAGGCAAATCTAAAACACTACATTTCCCAGAGTTCCCTTGATTGCCTCTCCTCTCCTGCCTCTTAGATATTTAAAACTTACTCTTTAAGTTGTTCAAATGTTAAGAATAATTTATCAAAAAACAACGTTTCACCAACACCTGCTCTTTTCACTATTGCCCAAAAGATCTGTGTTTTATTTATTTATCTCTTTTAATTTTAAATATATAACTATCTGAGTGTGTGTGTGTGTGTGTGTGTGTTAAAGTCTTTGAATAAGGAGAAGAAGAAGAAGAAGATTAAAATGCACCAATGGAGATAAAGCATCCAGACGTTTGTACATTATTTACAGCGGTGCATCGCGGCCTCACACGTCCGTCAGCAGCTTGGCCTTGATCACACAGTTCTGACTCGGCGCCGTGCAGTTGGCAGTCCTAAGGTTCGCCTCCCGGAAGTTGTCGATGCTGTTGTTCATGTCCTCGTCTATCTCCATGTACTCCGACTTGCTGACCACGGAGGAGCTGCGCCGGCTGGAGTTGGTGTCCGACGCCAGGTTCTGGTTGCTGACGTTGAGGAGCTGGGCCTGCTCCTCGCCCTCCGTCTCCCGGTGGTAGAAGTAGTTGAAGTTGGAGACGATGACCGGCACCGGCAGCGCGATGGTGAGGACGCCGGCGATGGCGCACAGCGAGCCCACGATCTTCCCCCCGATGGTGACGGGGTACATGTCCCCGTAGCCCACGGTGGTCATGGACACCACGGCCCACCAGAAGGCGTCCGGGATGCTGGTGAAGAAAGACTCCTTCTCCTCGGCCTCGGCGAAGTAGACGGCGCTGGAGAACAAAATCACTCCGATGAAGAGGAAGAAGATGAGCAGGCCCAGCTCGCGCATGCTCGCCTTCAGAGTCTGGCCCAGGATCTGGAGCCCCTTGGAGTGACGGGACAGTTTAAAGATCCTGAACACCCGGACCAGACGGATTACCCTGAGAATGGCCAGCGAGGTGGCCTGCTCCCCGCCCCCCTTCCCCTCCTTGCTGTCCGGGTCGTCGGCCAGCTCCGTGCCCAGCGTGATGAAGTACGGGATGATGGCCACGATGTCGATGGAGTTCATCATGTTCTTGAAGAACGCCGCCTTGCTGGGGCAGGCGAAGAAACGGACGATCAGCTCGAAGGAGAACCAGATGATGCAGAGCGTCTCCACCACGAAGAAGGGGTCGGTGAGGACGTTGGGTTTGTAGAAGGTGGTCGTGTTCCCGATCACCTGGACGCGGTAGTTGGGATCCTCCTTCAGCTCCGGCAACGTCTCCAGGCAGAAGATGACGATGGAGATGAGGATGACCATGACGGAGACGATGGCGATGCCCCGGGCCGGTCCAGAACTCTCCGGGTGCTCGAACAGGAGCCAGATCTGCCGCTGGAACTCCTTCTCCGGCAGCGGCCGCTCCTCCTCCCGAATGAAGCCCTCGTCCTCCCGGAACTTCTCCATGGCCTCGGCGCCCAGCTCGTAAAACTTTATCTCCTCCGAGAACATGTCCAGGGGCACGTTGACGGGTCTCCGGAGCCGACCCCCGGACTGGTAGTAGTAGAGGATGGCGTCGAAGCTGGGCCGGTTCCGGTCGAAGAAGTACTCGTTCCTGAGGGGGTCGAAGTAGCGCATCCTCTTCTTGGGGTTCCCGAGCAGCGTCTCCGGGAACTGGGCCAAGGTCTTGAGCTGGGTCTCGAAGCGCAGCCCCGAGATGTTGATGACGACGCGCTCGCAGCAGTCGTGGTCGTCGTCGTGGTCGTCGGGCAGGTAGGGGTCCTGGGGGTGGCCCGGCAGGGTGGAGGTCTCGTCCATGTTCTCTGTGGACACCACGGTCATCCTTCCTGGAGGCTGGAGGACAGGACAGGAAACGGGGACGAGGAGGGAGGGGGCAGTCGAAGTGGAGACGCTCCTAATGAGGCCAGCAGCTCTCCATCATCATCATCATCATCATCATCATCAGCAGCATCGTGGTCGTGGTCCCTGGGCTCCTGGACATCTGGTTCCTCCTGGAGGAGCAGGACACAAACATGAGGAGCTGGTCTCACATGGAGGACATTTCATTTCCCTCAGAGGACGCGGCAGCAGCACCAGAAATAAATAATTAATAAATGAAATAAATAAATAAAAATCATGCAGCAGCTCCAGGAGCCGCTGCATCTTTTTTTTTTTTTACTCACACGTTAAGTTTGCGCTGCGCTGCTTCTCTGCGCAAATAAATAACCTGCAGCTCTGAATAAACGGACGAATGCATGAATGTTTACCTGAGCCGAGCTGAGCGGGAGAGCAGCAGATGGAGCCTCGATGCGCGCACCTCTCCCCGGCCACCCACCTCCTCCACCACCTCCTCCACCTCCTCCTCCACCAGCAGCAGCAGCAACTTTAACAGTGAGCTCGCTTTACAGCAGCAGGTCTGAAATATTAATAGACTATGTTGTCTTGGTCAACATCCGTATCCTCTTGGTGTAGGCTTTCAGCGTCGAGGAGGAGGAGGAGGAGGAAGAGGAGCAGGAGGAGGTAGCGGCTGCTTCATGCGGCTCCGGACGGCGGCTCCGCGGCACAAATCCTGACTGACAATTTACTAAAATCATGTTGGAGAAGAAGAAGAAGAAGAAGGAGGTGCAGGAGGAGGAGGTGGAGGACGGAGAGGGAGGATGGAGGTCCCGGTGTGGAGGAGGGGAAGGAGGAGGAGGAGGAGGAGGAGGAGGAGGAGGACTGGACCCTGCAGCATCAACTCCTCAGTCCCTTCAGAAAAAAACAAAAATCAAAAAAAAAAAAAAAAATCCAGATAAGAAGCGCGGAGGCTCTAGAGGAGAGGAGGCTCATCTGGAAGCATGTTACAGGAGCAGAGGAGAAAGAGGAGGAGAAAGAGGAGGAGGAGGAGGAGGAGGGGAGAGAGAAAGAGAGAGGAGAGAGAGAGGAGGGGGTTTCGACGCAATGCAGGCAGACTGGAAAACGGAGAAAATGTCTCCGCAGAGCAGGAGTGGAGGAGGAGGAGCAGAGGAGGAGGAGCAGAGGAGGAGCAGAGGAGGAGCAGAGGGGCCTCAGCGGAGACACGGAGCAGCTCCGAGGACACGAGCCCGGGACCGGAGGACGAGGAGGACGAGGAGCGGAGATCCGAGCTCCATGTTCCCGCTGCAGGTGTCGGTGGATCCGCAGGAGGACCGGAGCCCCCCCCCCCCCCCCCCCCACTCACCCCCATGTAATTGGCCACTGAGCACTTTGCGACAGTCAGGCCTGCGTGTTGGTGTAACCCCCCCCCCCCCCCCCACCACCACTACCGTGTTGCTATGGTAACAGGGAGACAGAGCAGAGAGACACTCTACCAGACATATTTACATTAATTTAATAGTGTAATATAAAATACTTAGATAGATATAATATACAATAACACACATAATGTGTATATATTGTGTATATAAAATAAGAGATAAGATATATAATATCTAATTACAAATACAGTACAAACATGACAACACATATATACAACACATATGTACACACACATATATATACACTACATATATATACTATAAATATATGTGGTATATATTGTGTGTATATGTGATATATACCACATATATATATGTGTATATATATATGTGTGTATATATATGTGTGTATATATATGTGTATATATATATGTGTGTGTATATATGTGTATATATATATGTGTGTGTATATATATGTGTATATATATATGTATATATATTATATATATTCTTTTATATATATATTTTACTTCATTTCCGTTTTCTGCCAAACACGTTTTCTGTCGCTGATAAAAAAAATAGTTTCTGTAAAACCTTGAACTCTACTGAAATAAAAGTCTTTAATAAACTCAACGTTTCTCAAGATAAAGATCAGGACGGATCATGGACCAACTTTACATTTAGGAAAATCATTCAAGGAACAATAATTCCTCCACTTCTTCTTCTTCCTCATCAAACATGACTTGGTTGATGTCAAATCAAACTTAAAATCAAATCTAATTGATTGATTTATTGATATTTTAGTAAAATGTGAACATAAGAAGTCAAGTTAAAAGTGAGAGCAGCTCAAACTGAATTTGTTTTAGTCGTCGTCAGAATAAATGTTGCTCATCAAAGTGATAAAGTCCAAACAGCCAAACTGTTTAATCTGGACACAGACACACAACATCGATCAGACTTTATGGACGTCTGACGCTGCTGGTCTCAGAGTCTGGAGCTGTAACCTGGAGGAACCGAGAACCTGACTCTGGTCCCTGGTCCCTGGTCTCTGGTCCCTGGTCTCTGGTCCCTGGTCCCTGGTCCCTGGTCTCTGTGGTCTCTGTGGTCTCTGATCCCTGGTCTCTGGTCTCTGGTCTCTGGTCCGTGGTCCGTGATCTCTGGTCCGTGGTCTCTGGTCTCTGGTCTCTGTGGTCTCTGTGGTCTCTGATCCCTGGTCTCTGGTCCGTGGTCTCTGGTCTCTGGTCCGTGGTCTCTGGTCTCTGGTCTCTGGTCTCTGGTCCCTGGTCTCTGGTCTCTGGTCTCTGGTCCCTGGTCACTGGTCTCTGGTCTCTGGTCCTGGTCTCTGGTCCCTGTTCTCTGGTCTCTGGTCTCTGGTCCTGGTCTCTGGTCTCTGGTCTCTGGTCTCTGTCCTGTCTCTGGTCCGTGGTCTCTGGTCTCTGGTCCCTGGTCTCTGGTCTCTGGTCTCTGGTCCCTGGTCCCTGGTCTCTGGTCTCTGGTCTCTGGTCTCTGGTCCCTGTTCTCTGGTCTCTGGTCTCTGGTCTCTGGTCCCTGGTCTCTGGTCTCTGGTCTCTGGTCCGGTCCCTGGTCTCTGGTCTCTGGTCTCTGGTCCCTGGTCTTCCTGGTCTCTGGTCTGTCCCTGGTCTCTGGTCTCTGGTCTCTGGTCCCTGGTCTCTGGTCTCTGGTCTCTGGTCTCTGGTCCCTGGTCTCTGGTCTCTGGTCTCTGGTCTCTGGTCCCTGGTCTCTGGTCTCTGGTCTCTGGTCTCTGGTCCCTGGTCCCTGGTCTCTGGTCGGGACGGGGGTCATGTGACCAGCTGATCTGAATCCATCTTCCTCAAATTGCCAAGTTTGATCTATGGTGGAATTATCATTTAGTGAGAAACTGGACTGGTCTTACAGCGATGAACCCCCCCCCCCCCCCCCAGGAAACACTCATCTCTGTCGTCTTCTGCTTTCGTGACTGAATCAGGGGCAACTCACTCATTAAGCCTCCTCTCTCCTCTCGTCTCCTCCACAGGGCTCTTCATCGTCCTATCCACCCTCCCTCCGTCCTCCCCCCGTCCTCCCCCCGTCCTCCCCCCGTCCTCCCCCGTCCTCCCCCGTCCTCCCCCCGTCCTCCCCCGTCCTCCCCCCGTCCTCCCCCGTCCTCCCCCCATCTCGTCCTACTTCCCTCTTATCTCTTAGCTTAAAGCCTTTAGAGGAAGAGGAAGGTGAAGATGGAGACGGTGGAAAATCAGATGTGAGCTCATGAATAATTAATCTAATAAACTCAGCTTAAGTACGAGAGAAGAAGAAGAAGAAGAAGAAGAAGAAGAAGAAGAAGAAGAAGAAGGAGGCTGAGGGTCACTATTTAGCAAACAACATGTAGAAGTCACATGTATGGCTCAGTATTTGACAGAGTGAGGGGGGTGAAGCAGCAGCTGCAGGACTTATGAATGTACAGCCCCTCCCCCCCCCCACCATTCATAAACACACTGGATCCTTATATAACGCCCCCCCCCCCCATCCAGAGCTATTTATAGGCCTCATGCAGAGGCAGGATTCACAGTGCAGTGCCCTTCAAGACCAGCGCTCGGCCCTTGGGGGGGACCGCGGGGCCACGGGGCCCGACTTCAGGGGCTAATATTAGAGCCACGTCATGGGGGAGGGAGGAGGGGGGGTGACAGAGGGGGAGGGGGCGAGAGAGAGGACGGTTCAGACACGTTTATTATTTAAAACGAGGTAAATCATTGATTGATTAGGATTCAGTCTCACTGAGGTCATTCATGCTGGGACGCTACATTTCTGGTCTTTTAATAAAATGCTATGCTAAGCTATGCTAATGCTATGCTAATGCTAATGCTATGTGTGGTCAGATGTTGAATCTAACTCCAATCAGAGACATTTGACCTGATCAGGTGGTTTTAGACCCTCTGATGTGGGGACCTGAAGGTTTAGGTACAAGAGACAAAACCTCTTCAACTTTTACATCTGAAACTTGTTTATTTATGTTTATTAACTAATTTAATGTGACATTAAACTCTATCAGTAGTAACGAGCTACAGCGTCGCTAATGAGCAAGGACTCGTTCTGATCCGTGTTCAGGTCCTGAAATAAACCTTTTTCGTATGATACATGAAATAATCCCTGTTTTATTATTTTATCATAAACTACTTCCTGTTTTTCTTGGGTCGTATTAATTCTGAGTTAAAAACCCACAGCAAACACAAGCTCTGACCTCATTTCATTCCTTTATTTAAAAGTTAATATTCTGACTCGTGCTTTGATGTTTTTTAAATAGTTTCAGATTTAATTAAAAAGGAGCTGATACGTCTAAACTAAAAGCTGATCAGGACGACCTGGTGTTTAATCATTATTGTTCAGTGCTTTTTATTATTATTTATTAATAGATGAACTTAAATAAATCCACTACCTGAACTGAATTAGGATCATTTTATTAGAAATACACAGAATCACAGAAGTTATAATTCCTCTGTTTTAATACGATGGGCTGTGATCTAACGTGGTCGGTCTGAGGGATGAGACCTTCCCAGTTAATTCAGGCTTTGATGAGATGAGATCTCTGCTGGGTTAAATCCAGCCTGACAGACCGAGCGTCTGGACCTCAGAGATCCTTCAGCTCCTAAATCACAGCTGAGACGTGGAGACCATCCATCATGTGTCTCTGCTGACGGTTAAAGAGCTTATGAGTCCTCTGAGGGACATAAAAGGACAATCAGTCTGAAGGCTCCAGAGTAAATAAAGCAAAGACCGGACGACCCCCTTTATCATCCTCACATTGACCTGGACCAGGAAACACATCGATGGAAACACTCCAGCTGGCAGCGGGAGAAGGATGGAGGAGGGACGAACACAGGAGGGATGAAGGAGAGATGAAGAAGGGATGAAGGAGAGATGAAGGAGGGATGAAGGAAGGATGAAGGAGAGATGAAGGAGACGTTTGAGAGCAGAAAGATGGACAGATTCATGATGCATTCACTTGCTCTTCTGTAGCGTCATTTAAGACACTAAATCCTTCAAACATAAAGATTGACGTGTTTAAAATCCTTTAGGGACCTTGTTAAGTTTGTGCTTCTTTAGCCTTTAGCTTCTTTAGCCTTTAGCTCAGGTCATTAGTTTGATTGTTGAACTAACTGGAGCAAACTGAGAGTTTGAATCTTCTTCAGAAAATACACCAGCAAACATCAGCATCACCATCAAGAGTTGAACTTTTTTACTTTAACCAGCTTTAGCTTTAGCTTAGCACAACGACTGGATAACCCGTAAGAACATATTTAAGAGATAAATTCATTAAAAGTCTCTTATTTTCAAACATTGTTCTTCACTATCAGCTACATTAGCCTAAACAAGCTAATGTTAGCAACCATATTAGCCTAAACAAGACAATGGTAGCGACTGGATTAGCCTGAATGGTAAAAGGAAAAGCTGAAGCAGGTTAATGGACGTTGTTTATGTTGGAGATATTTCCTTCTCTTTATTTTCTTAATGATTTCCTTGTGATGATGATAATTTATGTATGAGAAACAAATTTCTTTCCTAATCTACTGCAAATGACTGGAAAACTAAAGCTAACCTAGCTAGCAGTAGATACCTGAATAGATCTCTCATGAATGTTTTATTTGTTGTATATTTCGTGTGAATTGGACTGCGTGTGTTTTGTAAATGTTATTTTTGTTATTTTATTTCATTCTTATGTCTCTGTCTTGTTCATTCATGTCTTGTTTCTTTCTTTTTTGTCTCCTTGGACTAAATCATTTCCCTGCAGTGAACCAGTGGAGTGATGTTGAATCTTGAAGCAGTTTTTCTGTCTTTGCGTTTCCGTGAACATATTGTGTGCGTCTTCTCTCCTCTTGCATCCAGCTTCCTGTTTGTTGAACATGTGAATGTGTAACGAGCTCCAGGGAATCCCTGCGTGCTTCTCCTTCGCCACCGCCGCCGCTCTGAGCGAGCTGCAGCTATTTTTGGAAAGCTCGTCTTTCTTTGAGGGGATCTAGAGTCTATTTCTGCTCAGGCTCCTGGTGGTCTGCACCATCCACATCCAGAGGGGGGGGAGGGCTGGGAGGGCTCTCTGACGCTGGGTCTGTTTCAACCGTCCTCCACCCTGCACTGATGGTACGACCCAAAATATTATAAAAATAAAATGAATGGTGTTAGAGAGGAGTCGACCTTCCTCTGCCCTCCAGCGCTCATCACTTTCTCCTTTATTTATTTATTTTTCTACAAACATCAGCTGATCAGAATAAAGCGTCGGGAGCAGCTGCTGTAAAACGAGCCTCCTTATTCCTGTTCTCATTTTATCAGCTGCTCATTTCACATCATTAACTTCTACGTGTCTTTATAATTAGAACACGACGTGGTCGACGTATTCAGGAAAGGAAACACGCTGCTCTCTGCTTCACCTTTACATTCATTTTAGTGACAATTCATTCTTAATTAATCCCAGATGCTGCAGGACTTTTCTGGAAATATATAAGTCTTGGAGTTAACTGATGGTAGCTAACGTTAGCATGCTAATTTACAATATAAATACATTTTAACCACAACTCACCTCTCCAAATACCATCTAATAACTGGCTAACGTTAGCATGTTCATAGCTTTAAGCTTTACAGTCAGAATATTTGTACGCAGGTCAAATTAGATAATTATCTGTAGATACGATGGGAGAATGTTTGTGCTAATAGTGAAATATCATCTGCTGCTTCTTATTTTTGTGACCCGTGAACAGAATGGAACGTCTTTATTGTCATTGTACTGGTTCTACAACTGTATCGGTCTGAACAATTGTTAGTAATTCAATTAAATAATGTTAGCTGCAGTTTTAGCCCAAAACAAGACGAAGTTAGCTGCTACATCAGCCTAAACAAGCTAATGTTAGAAAATGCTTTGGCCTAGACAACTAAGTGAGACAATGTTAGCTGCAATGTTAGCCTGATTAGGCTGACATTAGCTGCTACTTCAGCCTTAACAAGCTAGTGATAACAACTTAATTAGCCTAAACAATATAACGTTAGCTGCTACATTAGCCTAAACAAGCTAATGGAAGCCTGAGAGAGATCACAATTCTATTAGCCTAAAGAATCTAATATTAGCAGCAATGTTAGCCCCAATACGCAGCCATTAGCTGCTACATTAGCCTTAACAAGCTTATGATAAAAACTAAACTAGCTTAAACAAGCTAACGTTTGCAGGAGCTATAGAACTACTGGAATAGAAAAAATAAATAAAAGATAAAAAATTTAAAGGAAATGTAATGCTACTGTGCTACTATGCAATACTAAGAAAGTATATATATATACTTTTTTTGTACAAATATGTACAAAAAATAAAATACTCACATTCACACACAGTAAGAGTCAGTGTTATTGCACAGATGTGTTGCACATTGTTATGAGAATTATTCACATTGTTATTTCTTTATTGTTGAGTTGTTGAGTTGATCACAGCTTTAGCACAGAAGCTATTTCTCAGTCAGTTCTGGTTTTACAGCTGATCAGGAGCAGCTAACATCAGTGTGGTTGTGTCCTGGTCCGTCAGACAGTTCCTGTAAAGAGGAGCCGAACCAAACGGTCCTAACAGGACAGCAGTGTTTGTTCCTTAGAGCCGAGCTCTGTGACCACAGCGTAATGTGATGAGTCCGTCCGGCTCCAGATTAATGAGCCATCTTCAAATGGGCAGGACTGTCCTTGGATTACGGGCTAATCCCAGTTGAGATGTGAGAGATGAGAGAGGCCCCGATAAAACCCAGCGACGGCCGAGTGTGAAGCAAAGATTACGACCAACCTCTGTCAACATGACTCCTCCTGGGGACGTAAAATAAGACACCGACACGTCAAACTAAAATATACCACCCGTAACTTTTTAAGATCGGAATCAGCTTCATTGGCCAAGTATGTTCACAGGACTCAGGTCAAATAAAAGTGTGCAACATAAATTAGACTCAGGGAAATAATAATAATCACCTCATCTCTATAAATAACTTCTGTCTACGTTAAAAGTCTCTGCAGGGATCACAAATCAGTCTGCAGAGGACTCATGTGCAGTTAGCTGCTAATTCGCTAATGTCTGTGGAGGTTCTCAGCCATCCAGCTAATGTTAGCATGCTAATCGACAAGATGAAGACATTTTAACACCAACTCATGTCTGCAAATAGCTCCACATTACACCGTCCTGTTGTGTCTGTAGCTGTTATTAGTCCTACATGTTCATCAAGCATCGCGTGGCATCTAGTTGCATTGTGGGAAATGAAGGATACGGCATTTTCTGTTCAGAGTTCTGTTCTTATCAACAATATAAAACACTATTTAGGACACTACAGAGAAATGTTATGGTTTTTTAACATTATTTAGTTTTTAACTCTTGTTATTTTTTTAGCCTGGAAGCCATTAATAAAACAATTTATGTGGTTCAAAGGAATTTGTCCTTTATTAGAGTAATATCCTAAAAAAGATCTCACTCGGAGCTAAAAGCTAAAAGCTGCAGAGCCCTGCATATGTCTTCTACTGTCCAGATCAGGGGTCAAACTCGTTTTAGTCCAGGGGACATTCAGCCCAGTTTGTTCCAAAATAACAGAATAACAACCATTTATTTCCTTTAATGCAGAGAAGAACAAGTAAATTAGGAGAATCTTTACATTGAATAAGCTGTCGTATAAAATAAATAGATTGTAACACTGTTCTGTGTCGTGGGTGATTTAATAAATGAGGTTAGTGTAAATCACTGGATTACAGGTTAGGAATAGCTGCGTCCGTTTGACACCTGTGTTCCAGGTAACACCACGCCCCCTTCCACCTGAGGGAACTCCACCGCTCCACCTTTTATAACCGAGGCCGGGGCGGCTCACGAAGCTCGGTTCACCCATCGGCCCTCGGCCCTGATTCATCCAGGTCACCAGCAGGACGGTCACTTCCCGGAAACCGCTGCACTTCCCTCACATGGGAGACGACAAGTGAAACCGCCTCGGGCCCATCCATCAATTATTCAGCACAGAGTGGAGTTTCATAAGAACAAAGGCTCTGGACTCTCAGAGCAGCCGGTCACATGATGCTGCAATCAGAAGTCCAATAAAAATGGAGCCCTGTGGCTCCTGATTTTGTTAAAATGTTTATGTTAATAAATAACAGTTCATGAAGTGTAAATATGTTTAAAATGTTGGATTGTACTATGTTAAAATACAGTCATTTCATATACAGTTAAAGGTCAGAGACAGAAGTGTGGCTTTAGCCTTCATATAATATAAAAAACTATTCGGTTCGGGGGCAGTGAAGCGTCTTTTCATTACGTCATCTCTGTGCCGTTAGTCTTTAGCCAATCCGGTCCTCGCCTTGGTCAGATGGGCGGAGCTTAGCGCCACCAACGGTAGAACCTATTTTATCGGCGTCCGAGCAGGAGGATCTGTGACCCGTAAAAATAAAATAAACCCGCATAACCTCCGGGACTGACGCAGAGTCGCTCTGTGCTTCATGAGTGTGAACTCTGAGAACCTGCCAGAGGTAAATTCACGTGTTTGGTGCCGTTGTTTGAAACGTGTGAACAACGAGCCGAGTTTCTAATCGATGCTAACCTTTAGCTTAGCTTAGCCGCCTCATAAGCTTTCAGCTGTTAGTTCTGCATTGCAGCTAGCAGTTGCTAATTCTCACGCATATTGGGGGTTTTTCGCTATGAATTAGCCTTTAGCTCATTTACTAAGAGGAATTAAGTGATTCGGGGCCGGATATTTGCCGTTAGAGGGAGAATCCTGGACCATTGAGACCATTGAGAGGCTGTAGCTGCTGGACTTGACCCTGGGTCCTGCGCCGTGTGGCCGGAAGCTCCGGTCACCGCTGGAACTGCACCTGCTCTTTCCCCTTTTCCCCTTTTCGCCCCATCTTCATCTCTGACTGTGCTGGACTCGTAAGTACCTCATTAACACTTTTGCACTTTTTTGCACGTACTTTTGTTTGCGCTGGTTAAAGCCAGTGAAGCGGCCATTTCACTGTGTCTGCAGCGTGTTTATGTCCTGTAGCCCGGTGTGGACATGTGTGTGTGGGGGTGTGGACTGTGGACATTTGTGTTTTCCTGGTCATTTTAACTTATTTTACATTCTCCATTTGGGTTCATCGGGGACAGTGTTGTTGCTTAAAGGGCGACAGTGAACCAGGTAACTGACTAATTTCTAACTTTTTGATAAATAATTCTTTGTGTTTCTATTAAATCCTGTGTTGTAAATATTATTAAATATTACTTAAGTGTTATTGGAGGGAAACCGCCCAGTTAGTTTATATCATCATTTTCACAGGTACATCACCAGATAAACTCAGGCTCCTACAACAACACACTCCATGGTTTGTCTGTTCATTAGCTACATTAGTAGCACAGTACATTAGTTACACAAAGAAAAGTGACTGGACACATAGAGTTTAGAGGAGACGTTTCATCTGAGGAGCTTCTTCAGGTTTAAAGAGAAACTCTGAAACTTTCTGATGATTTTACCCTCAAAGTTTCCAGTTTACCTCAAACTTCCTCCCTTAGAGCTAAAGATGCTATAGACCAGGACCTGGACGAATGAGAACCTTCACACACATATGCAACCAAAAGGTGGCGCTAACATGAGTAGGAAAGAATCACTGCAGCAACAGCTAGCATAGGAGCTAGCTTAGGAGCTAGCATAGGAGCTAGGACAGGAGCTAGCATAGGAGCTAGCTTAGGAGCTAGGACAGGAACTAGCATAGGAGCTGGGACAGGAGCTAGCATAGGAGCTAGCATAGGAGCTAGCTTAGGAGCTAGGACAGGTCTGGTGTTTGATAAGGTGACAAACGCTACCAACATCAACTCATCCAATAAACTCAGCCTCTAATGATGAGTTCATATCTGACAGAGCTGTTAAATAATCTATTCTCCGTCTATAGACTAGAGGCTCAGTTCGCTGTCGTCTTGACGTGTGGGACGTTTTTTCCGTTTCCTGTTGGAGGAGTTTCCTCGGAGGTGGTTCCTTCATGTAACCGATCGGTTTCCCTGCAGCTCAGACTCATTATTTTTGAATGAAGGCAGCGTGGAGGGAGAAGCAGGGGAGCAGGTTTATCTGCTGCATCTACACGAGTCCGCAAACAGAAGTCAAGCAGCTCGGAGGCAACATGACACTGATACGGAGCCTCAGAGCGGACGGCGTTAAATCAGATGTAGAGATACAGAAAAACTAATGTATGAATAAAAACTCCTTTAAGCTAATTAAAGTAGCCTTACTTAAAAAGCCTTGTTGCCTGAAGCTTTAGCTGTTAGCAAGATGCAGCGACAGGATCCTGTAACTTTATCCCGTAGACCGTATATAAATGTGGACGTCTCCTCCAGCCACCGGGGGGCGCTCTACTAGCTTGACTTCACTTTAGAGGAGCTGCTCCATCTTATACAGTGTTTTATCCTGATTTAACCGACAGGAGCAGCACTAGCTAAACCATGTTAAAAGATGCTAAATGGCTCAGAAAGTTAATTAGGTTTAGAGATCGGGAGGAATTATTGTTTCATTTTTCTATTTTACAGATATTCTTGATAACATCTTGTCTTTTACCTGGGCTGAGGCATTAAAAGGTGTGTCGGGATATTTATTTGATCACAGTTTATTTCTTTATTAAACATAGGTGGTAGAAACATAAAGCCTCGTTAACTTTAATTAACATTATGTCATATTATACAAATCATTTACAACATTGCAGTACATGGAAGAGAAAGAAAAGGCCACATGAAACTTAGTCACAGCCAGTATTCAGAATGACTCCGTTGTGCATATAGAGTATGAACTAAGCCGTACATATATTAATTACATCGTTAAAAGTCGCATTATTTTCTGTTAATTGACTTTACACCCGTCACACACTGACACACAGACGCACTGTTTAACAAAAATAAAATCTATTGTAGATTTCTAACACTGAGGACACACGTTGAGGTTCAGCAGACGTTTTATATATATTTATATATTCATTAGTTATTTTAATTTATTTTCTAATGTTGAATCAGCAGGAAAACACCAGGACACAAACTCACAGTTCAGTGAGCGAAAACACGACCGACCTCAAATACAAACTGCAGCAGTTACACTCATGATGGGTATTTTAATTCAGCACTGTAAGAGCAAAATAAATGTTAAATTAAGTTCATATTACTGACGTTTGTCCAGACTAAACACTCAGTGGAGCATAAAACCAATGGATTGCATCAATATTGTTGAATAAGTGAGTTGCAGCCCATAGAATAAGTCGTTGTTAAATATTAATGGAAGCCGTGTTAATTGGTTTTACAACAAGATGCATATTTTGAGTCATGAGCTACGTGTTTAGCCTCCGCTCAAGATAAACGAGAAAAAATATTCCATTCAACTCTGAACTCAACGGCCACTAGTTCACGTTCTTTCCCCAAAGTTTTACATCTGATTCTCAATTTTTTCTTTCATGAGATACTTTTACAGCTGAACTAAACAGATGTGCAGGAGAAATCACTGATGTGTAGCTTAAAGCCAAAGAATTATTATTATTATTATTATTATTTTAAATCTTTAAATGAATAAAAAGGGCAGCGGGGCTTTGAATATATTAAATATTAAGAGAGGAGATTTTTTTGTAAAGAAAAATAATGCAGCAAATTCTGAACATGCCAAACGTACACATGCACGATGTCGCACTCCTGATAAAACTCGTTCTCTAAGACAAGACAACTAAACTACAGAGGCTCAGAGTGGGCGTGGCTGTCGGCCATCTTTGTTGTTTTTTTGTTGATTTCATTTGTTGTAATTTACATTCTAACATTTATTTTATTTTTTTTTTTTTTAAGATAATAATTTGTGTAAAGATTCACAACTAAATGAATAATTTGCGTTTAATAATTTGAGGTTTTGGCCTCTGAGCCTCCGTAGTTTTGATGGATATTACTTTGTTCTTCATCACTTTTGTCTCCTAAATCCAACCAGGAAGACTTGTTACTGTACATTCAACACATCAATCTACAATACGTTAGTTCTAAGAGCAACCAGACGCTGCGTTGCTACGCTGCTAGTACAAATACACACCTTCTTCTTCTATGGTTCTACAGATGCATCGCTAACAGAATCGGGTTATGGTTAAGGCACTATAACTCTTCATTTTTTATTTTACTGATGCACAGATACAAACAACCAGATAAATAATTCTTTGCTGATGATATTGTACTTTTCATGCATTATTGCTTCTTGATGAATGACGACGGTTTCTACATCACCTCCGCTGGTTTTTCTCTTATTTCTCAACAGTGACCAACAAACAGCAGAACCTCCACTCACAACTCATGATGAGAACTTAAAAGAATAAGAAACAGAAGAAACAAAAACTAGAACCAGAACATTAAAGGCTGTGGGTTTTATTTCAGGTGTAACATGTTCTGTCCCAGCTCCATGAATGAACTCAGATGAGTTGTGTGATATGTGGCGTCATTTATTTGTCAAAAAATTCAGGAAGAGAGGCTGAATTTATATGTTGGACACTTTTAAATGACATAAATAGATTATATCACAACTTTTTAGACCCTCAGATCATAGATGTACCATTAAAGTTCTCCTTGCTGTGTTTCTGTGTCTCAGGAGATAATTGTTTTATTGTGAATGTCTCCTGCTACTTTATCGGATAAAATTTAAGAAATGCAAAAACTGATTACGACAAGAAGACGTTTCTTCTTCTACCAAATAGTTTGATGCAGTTGTTTATAAGTCCCATTAAGGCTTCTTGCTTTAGTTTCTTTATTTAATATCAGACTTTTGAATTTAAAAGTTTTGAGTCTTAAGAATTCACGTTAGGTTTAGTTGCAACGAATAATGCGACATTTCTACAAACTGCATCGTGAGGACTCTGCAGGAGGAGGTTGGGGCGGATGGTGGGTGTTTAAAACAGTCGTCTGTGTACAACTTAGTGATGCGTTCAGTTAGCAACTTGCTAAAAATGCTAATTAACAGTTAACCACCTGAGACCTGAGCTTTTATTTGTTATGTGCTGTTAATTCTCTGAGCAGGACGTGTAATCCCAGTGTCCTCAAACGGGTACGTGCTAATTAGCGATGCTGTAGCTTTTTACTCGTCATATTTAAGAGATGTTAACAAGCATAGACAAGTTTCAGCCACAAAAATACAAGATTTTACTGGAATGCTGCATGTTTTTACACTGACTAGTGTATTGACCCTTTGCTACCACTAGATGGCAGATAAAAGCGTCCACTTATGAGGACAACAGGTCTGAATGAAGCAGAATAACAAGCTGCCACAAACCTAAAACCTAATGTCCCCATATGAGGACACAGGGTCTCAGGAGGTTAATAGAAAATATGGAAGTAATTTCTTATTTAAAGTGAATCTGCAGGCGACACTTAAAGTAAATGTCTTATTTATTTAGTGTCACTTTCTAGTGTTTTATTTTAGTTTTATTTTCTTGCTTCCTGTTTCTAGGTCGCGTCATGAAGCCTCAGGACAGATGAAGGTAATTCAGACAGAAACATCCTCTCACCATTCACACGTTAACGGACATGAAACACACAGAACAGAAAGTGAAACGTCAGCATGTGTCCTTGTGTGAAACACATGGATTTATTTTATCAAAAATAGATCACAATAGAAGATTGTCAAAAGAAACATGACAACAAAAACAGAACTGAAATCATAACTTATTTCCCCAGATTACAGGAGTCTATTGCTTTGTCTTATTGTTGCATGAACGTGATGAAGCGTCTGCAGCCGACGCCGAAGCTCGAACACACACGTTTGACGTGGTGAATTAAAGGCGTGAACTCTGACCGGACTGACTGTGGTGGTTATTCACAGCTGCATGCTGGGTAATTATTGCACATACAGCATGATGCAGCGCACATTAAAGCACAGTCACCGCTCATCAGCGCCTCCGTCACACACAAACCTCCCTCGGCTGTTTTTGTGCTTAAGCGAAGCAGAAATTAGACAAAACTGCAGAGTGGGACGTTCTCACTATGACCATCGACAGTTTTTTTGTTTTTTACCATCTTCCCCACAATCAGGTGAAAAGATGACGACACAGATTCATCCAGGACGTCTCCAGCACTAGTTTAGCTTCATCACATCGGACGACGTCACCTTCAGCAACGTTTTTAGGGGAATTAATCCAGTCAGATGGAAGATAATCTGGAAAATAATTGCTTCTTCCAGCTCCAAGGGAAACAGAAGTGACTCGAATGTCCAGTGAAGAGAGTAGACATTGAAAACTGGAGCGTCCTGGAGAAATAGCGCCACCTACTGCTCCAAACGGCTGCAGAATGATTATTAATTCATCTTTATTTTAAAACTGTGTCGCTCCTGTTTTCGTCTGATTCTGGAGAACTGGACTCTTTTCAGACTTCATCATGATGGAACATTTTTTTTTAAATTCTTTAGGTTTCTAACTCGTTAAGACCAGCTGAGCCGCTATGAATCACGGTTATTGCCCTTCAAATGAATAATTAATTCAAAATCAGTCACATTCGTTCACACACACTTTCAAAAAATCACAAATAAATTAACACATTGTGCAAAAAAACAAATCTTCTAAGCTGGTTGACTTAATTCAAAGTTCAGTACAAGCCTCATTAATATGTAATATGCTAATTAGCGACCCGGGACCCATTTAATTATTAATTATCTGGCAGTTTGTGGAGCTTTCGGGTTCATGTAGTTGCACCAGCTAATCCCAGGGGTGTGTTCAGGTACTGGAGGCGTTAAAGCTTCTGTGGTGAATGAGCGGACACTGAGGTAGGAGTTATTGATAGAACAGATGTACAGCATTCTGATCACAACCCAAACGCCATCACAAACATTCACAGAAATCCCGTCCGTCCGTCTCCTCCCTACAAAGACATTCCTCTGGTAGCGGCAGAGCTGCTTTGTTTTTACCAAGGCAAAAAAAAAAAAAAAAGAAGAATTAAATGTTAAAAAACTACAAAATAATTCAGCAACCAATAACCAATGCCCTTCATAGAAAACGTACAGTATGAAGCTTCAGAAATAAAAACTAGAGATTCAGCCACAGATTCACGTGATGACATCGATGAGCTGCTGATGCTTGTTCCCATGTTTCAGACTCTTGTGTTTGCATGCTCTACTTCCCCCGCATGCAGTAATATGATGCGGTTTGACTATGATATGCGACGCACAGACAGGACTTACAAGTGTCTCTACAGCAGGAGGACGAGGATCTGGTGGTGAGTTCACGGACTCTGCAGACGTCTTTACATACAGCGGGTTGATTCAAGTAACGTTTGTGTCGTACCTCAAAAAAACAAAAAAAATCAAGTCTCCGTACTCCGTATGTTTCGGATCAGAGCCAGAGTCTGGTTTTGTTTTCTTCATCAGCAGAAGGAGGAGGAGGAGGATGGAAGGAGGAGGTGGTGCAGCGACAGAGTCGTGACTCTTTTGGTTTGACAAGAATTATCATTCGTCCCCTGGAAAACAAATAAAAAGACAAATGATGAGTCATTTAAACATTTAGAGTTTTCTCCTGAAAATAAAAGTTAGTGAGTTTACGTCCTGAGTGTTAAATTAAACCATGAACTGCAGTTCCTCTAACGTCCACTAGAGGCGCCACCAGCAGACCTCCGTGTTAAATCAACATGTTTACATCCTGCTACTGAAACACTTCTGGTCTCTAGAGATAATTTCTCCGTTCATTATTTTTTCAAAGCTCAAAGTTGTGCAGAATTAAGGGGGCGTGGCTTCTTGGAGTGACAGGTGGGCGTCGGCTTGCTAGCTGTCTTTAGCTCCATTCATGCTCCTCTGATTTGACCATGTGGTTTGACTAATGGCATAATTGCCTATGTCATTTTTTGATTTACTGTTACAATATCCATAAAACGCTATGAGGCATCGATATGTGAACGGAGTCAGACGGAGTCAGGCCAAGATCAAACCAAGATCAAACCAAGGAAACACATCATTGTGAAGGTTAGCATAGCTAGCTAGAGTCGTGTAGACGGTTCATTAGGTTGAAGTTAGGACCCAATTAATAGAAAAAACATAAATGAAAAAATCAGCTTCTGCTACGTCTGAATATCCTTTTAGTTGTTTCATGACTTGTTGTTGTTGTTGTTGTTGTTGTTGTTGTGGAGGTCGAGTCCCCGTACGACTGCGTTCACACACACGTCCCCACAAGATGAGTAACACCAGTACACACACTTCAGGCCATCCAGTCACATGCTGAGGAAGCAGAGCCAAGGACAGGACGAAGCCGCATCACTTCCTCTTAATTCTGTCCTGACTGTGACACGTACGACAAAAACTACGTCTGGTTCCAGGACGATGGACAGGAAGCGATTTTCTCTCAGATCCTTCCTCCCTGACATCGTCTCTGTAGCTGCCACTAGATACACAACAGCTTCTTCTCTGTTGTGTCCTCTCTAATTTTACCATGTGTGAAACAGCGCCCTCTAAATGTTACCTAGTGGTATTACGACATTAAAATGACATTACACTGTTGTCCTCAAGGAGGCCAAGGAGAGAAAAGAAGAAGAATGATGAACCAATCAGGTGAGGCCAATGTCATGACACTGCTCACCTGTAATTGGCCAGGACTGTTTCAACTAAGCCACACCCACTCTCACCTCAGCCAATCAACACATAGTATCATAGTCACCATCATCATCATCATCAAGCCATTGAATGAATTAACGCCAGATTTTTGTTTAAGTTCAGAGGATTTAGTAAGAAACAAAACTTTTGATTTACAAAATTTTACAAAACTACCTCAACAGCAACAACGTAAGATAAAACCTATAAAACGGGAAAAACACCTGAACTAGAACTTTTCCTTCCAGACTAAATATCTGAGCCGTAACGTCCAGAAGTTGTTCATACAGACTCAGGATGTGAGAATTCACTCCATTAAATGAAAAATTGCTCCAGTCAAATTACTGAATTGTTCGTTCAGGTTTTTTGTAATTTGTTCACTTTAATTATTCAGTTCAAAGAATAATTAAAGATTAAATATTCATGCGTCTGAAATGACTCAGCCTGAGTCAAGCGGCCGATAACCACAGATATGACACATCCCTGATCTGGTTTATCCTGATTAAAGTCGTGAGTTGGTTTCGAGGTTGTTTTGAACGATGTCTTCACATCTGACCCGTCAACCTGCGGTGAATCAATCACGATCGCTCGATCACGATCAGAAAGAAGAAATAAGATGGATTTTTTGGTTATTTTTACATGTTTCTGTGTTTCTGTTTTTCTCTTATCTAAACATGTCTTTGTGCAACTTTGTCTGATCCAGTTATGAATTTATTTTGGTCGTCTGTCTTTTCATTTTAATAGTTTTGCATCTCTTGGTTGTTTTGTCACTTTTTCGTTCTTCTATGATGTTAGTTGTCAGGCACGACTTTTACTGTCATTTATTTAGTCATTTGTTTTTAGCTCCCAGTGGTTTTGACTGACTCTCCAAAAGAAGATGCTTGGACAGTCTCATCTTAGTTTCCTCCCAGCTAACAGCAGCTCTTCCTAGCCTCCCAGCTAACAGCAGCTCATCTTAGCCTCCCAGCTAACAGCAGCTCTTCCTAGCCTCCCAGCTAACAGCAGCTCTTCTTAGCCTCCCAGCTAACAGCAGCTCTTCTTAGCCTCCCAGCTAACAGCAGCTCTTCCTAGCCTCCCAGCTAACAGCAGCTCTTCTTAGCCTCCCAGCTAACAGCAGCTCTTCTTAGCCTCCCAGCTACCAGCAGCCCTTCTTAGCCTCCCAGCTAACAGCAGCTCTTCCTAGCCTCCCAGCTAACAGCAGCTCTTCCTAGCCTCCCAGCTAACAGCAGCTCTTCTTAGCCTCCCAGCTACCAGCAGCCCTTCTTAGCCTCCCAGCTAACAGCAGCTCTTCCTAGCCTCCCAGCTAACAGCAGCTCTTCCTAGCCTCCCAGCTAACAGCAGCTCTTCCTAGCCTCCCAGCTAACAGCAGCTCTTCTTAGCCTCCCAGCTAACAGCAGCTCTTTCTAGCCTCCCAGCTAACAGCAGCTCTTCTTAGCCTCCCAGCTAATAGTAGCTCTTCCTAGCCTCCCAGCTACCAGCAGCTCTTCCTAGCCTCCCAGCTACCAGCAGCTCTTCCTAGCTTCCTATTTGTTCTTGAGAATCTCCTTCCAGATGTTCCTGGAACACAGGGACCCACGGCCTGAAAACATCCACGTCTTGTGTGGGGGGATAAAAAGCAGTATTAGCTGTGAACACCTGCCTTGTTTCAGGCTTAAATCCTCAGAGATTAAACACCAAAAACCCCTCAGACTCAGACTGACTCTATCAGGACATAATCTGCACCCACAGAAAGCAGAAAAAAGCCTCTCCAGACAGGAAGTGATGAGTGGGAGCAGGACAAGCAAGCGGCCGGCGAGCTGGACCGTAAACAGAAGCGGTTGAACCAGCTGTGCACTGCATGTCATTTGTAAAATAATCCAGGGAAACTGCTCCCTGCGTTTTGTTGAGCTTCACTTCACTCCAGCAGATCCTCCAGGTATCATCAGCTGGCATCTTTGAGCATGGCTGCACATTTTCCACGGTGGTAGTGGCTAAAAATAGACGGTCCTCCAGGAAGAGGCCGAGCAGCATCAACGAGATCAATGAAGTCAGAGCTGAGCTTAGATTTACTGATCAGTTCAATACGGAACAATGACCTCAGAACAGCTGGAACGTCTGAACCGACTGAATGAACAGATCATGCCTCGTCTTTTTCAGGTATTTCAAATATCTGCTGGGCCAATCAGATCGTGTGGGCGGAGCTTTCTGCTTCTTTTTTTACTACGACCTCACTTTACATCCTGCTTGCTTTCCACCGCTACTGATTTCACACAAATACAGTTTGGACTGAGTCAGTGTTACCAGATGGGAAATCACTAATGATCTCACTAGAAGCTTAAAATTATTGCATGTTAAGGAAAATGATTTGATGCTCAGCACCATGATCTGCTGCAGTAAAACATCACCACAGAGCTAAATAAACTAACAGCACTGTCTGTGTTTGCTAACAGTCACGTACTGAACAGGTCACATTATCGTGTTATGGAGCTTTTGGAATGATTGATCGTACGGACGGTGAATATTAACGTACAAATATTATCGTACATCTGGCAGCGCTGGACTCACTGAGTAAAGACGAATCTGTGTCACGTGTTATTTTTATTAACGGAAACGTCTTTTATAAATGTGTCATTTCTCCTGTTTTTCAGTCTGCATGTTGTTAACCCTTTGTGAATTTTTTCAGGTCTAATGAATGTCTCATATCTGGTGTCATATCTGGTTCTGGTCTCATATCTGGTTCCTGGTTCCTGGTCTAATACCTGGTTCCTGGTCTCATATCTGGTTCCTGGTTCCTGGTCTCATATCTGGTTCCTGGTCTCATATCTGGTTCCTGGTTCCTGGTCTCATATCTGGTTCCTGGTCCTTAAACTAATGTAAACATGTATTTGTCACATTAGAACATCATCAACATCATCACATTAGAAACATCAGGACACTTGTTCTTCTTCATGGTTCCTGATAAACCAGTTCAGAGGGGGACCTTGTAGACCACATTAGACCCTGATTAGACCTGAGGATGTTTCCTGGATCTTCTCTGATTGGCTCAATGAAAACCACATGGCACTAAACCAGGAACCACGTTACCACACATGGACGCTTCAGACCGGTCGGTGTGATGTCATGTGATCTATAGTTTTAAGGCCTCGTGTCCGACAGGTGATGAGGTCACCTGATAACGAGGTCACCTGATAACGAGGTCACATGATGCCTTTATTCCACGCTGATCCCTGTCGTAGTGTTTTAGGTGCAGGTGAACTCTCCTCCGTCCGTCTGTTGTTGTCTGACTTGAAATCACGATGAGGCGTTCGAGGCCTCGGGACAGATTCCCTCAGAGCTGACGAAGACGCTAACAATAGCGGTCAGAGCGTCGGCCAGCGGGAGACCTGTTTACCTCCGCTCATAGGAGGAGGGGGAGGAGGGGGGAGGAAGGGATTGTGTCCAAAAAGCCAGTGAGTTAGCGCGATGCCTGTCACGTCCTCAGCCTTCAGCCCGACATGAGCGAGTTACGTAACATTCACGAGTCTCTGGACACGTTTTACTTCCTGTGAACAGGTCGAAACCATCGCTGCTCCTTTATTTACACAAGAAACTGGTTCAGTTCATTCAAATGATCAAAAATCTTCCTGTGGTTCCAACATTTTAAAGTCGGTTTTGTGTTTTTGGGTCATTTGGTTCATGTGTTAATTTAAAGTTGGTCTGTGAGTCTGAAGTCTAGAGTCTGTTTTTCTTTTTGAGTCACGTCTGAGAATCTTTCATTAAACCAGATGTTAGAGTCTAGTTTCTATCAGTGACTCCAGGTCTGACTCCTGTCTCCATGTTCATGAGTCCTGTTGTGTCTGTGTTGTCTGGTTGTGCAGAGAGCAGCTGCTGCCCCCTGGTGGTTTTAAAGGGGATGAGTTCATGTGTTCATCGGAGGTCGTTTTTATTTCATATCTGGTTATTTGTGCGTCTTTGTTGTCATTTTCACGTTGGTTTTGAATCTTTGTTTCCTTTGCTCACGTTCTACATTAAATACACAAAGTGTGTTTAGTTATTTTAAGGTGTTTTGTGCGTCTGGTCACACTGAGCTCTCTCTGGAGATCATTTAAACTTCTGTGTTCATGCCTTACGTCTCATCAGTCACGTCTTTATTTATACTGTATGTACATAAACACCGAACACTTTACCTTCAGTGGAGTAGAAACGATTTGGGAACCAGGCATCTGTGAAATATTAGTTAACAATGACTCTTAGGTTTTACTTTTAGTTCAGTCACACACAAAATACTAAACAACTCCTAAAAAAACATGATGAGATGATTCTCACCAGATACAGGACTGAAGAAGACGTATGTAAAACTCTTTAAATGTTGTTTAGCTGAGGAGGAAGTGACATGTAAACAGTGAGTAAAGGGGGCGGAGCCTGATCAGCATCTACATCACCAGTAACTTAAGTTACTAATTGGAAGTATTTTTATTTTTCTGTCCTTTGTTTCTTTGTCAGTTGTGTCTGAATGTGATACTTTTCTTTTGAATGTTTGAAATAAAACTAAAAACATAAAACTCAAAGTAGAACGGTTCCATAAATAAACATGAGAAGTCCAGTGTTTTGCTTCCAGTGATCCTCTAATTATTAATATTATATGTTATTATATAAAACCAAGACGTTTAAAAGCTGAGAAACGTCTAAAACCAGGAACCTGAAGGTTTATTCAGTTCTGAACTTATTCTCTGTTTGAGAACTGACACAATGAAACTGTCCAGAATTTAGTTTTGTTGTTTTTCTTGGAAACAAAATGAATTTAATTTGTATGTGTTTGTGTCTGATGCAGCCACAAAGATTTTTTACACTAATATTTGATGGTGATATTTGAGACGTATTTGCTGTGTGTTGTCATGTCTCTGTTTTTAGGCTGTTTAGTTCATACAGGATGTGTTTTATATTTTATATTATCTCAGCTTTAGAGGAAGTTCATCTCAATCATGTGTTTTGTTGCACATGTAAAGTTGACTCTGAATGTTTGTTGCATTGGTTTGATTGACAGGAGCCTGACTCTGACCTCTGACCTCTGATCATCCGACTACGTTTCAGACATTTCCTGATTCCTGCTGGTCACATCTTTAGCACATTAGTCAATAAAGAAGCTTCTTATTTTCCTCTTTTTATTCTGCATCTGTTTCTTTCAGGGTTCGTTCTCGAACTAGAAGCTAAACCTTCTTTTCTTTTCTTTTCTTTTAGCTCCTGGTTTTGAAGCAAAGACTCTGATGTTGATGCTCTGCTGCCTCCAAGTGGCCGAGGAGGGAATGAAGCAGCTGCTCATCAATGAATCAACTCAAATGTTGTGATGAACTGATGTATTTTACAGACTCACCTGCATCCGATGGACACAGCAGCAGAATCTGACGTCTGATCTGAAGATTCCTTCCTTTAAACATCCATCAGGTAATAATCCAGCGGCAGGACGTCCTCAGCTTTTATTCCATCACTTCTTTTTTTAAAACAACAACAAAAAAAAACTTTTCTTTTTTTCCAGCTGCTGGATGATCCAGAGTCCAGGGAGAGATTCACTGAGATGTTAATGGATGAAAAACAGGTGCCACAGTCTTTTAAATATAACGTAACATGAAATTAGGTTCATGAACCAGGCTGAGATTTAAAGTTTAGATTTAAAATTCATTAACTCTTTAGCTTTAACACACGATGCTCATTATTACTGGGAATAAATTATTTCTATCATCAATTCAGCAAATGTTTTCATTTTTGATTATTTTTTAAAATTAAACATTTTTAAAAAATTAAACAACAAGTTTTACTTCTAAAAAAAATCTTTAAAAAATCTTTAAAAAATAATAATGATGTAATCAGGACACATACGTCAGATTTTTCACTAAATTGAGAGTTTGATGTTTCATTGGCAGCAGCTCTAATAATAGATGAGTTAAATTTGTGCCACCAAACATAAAAGTTATGTTTCTGTTCAAATCTATAACCTCAAACATTATTTTATGTTTCATTTACATATTTATTTTAGTTATTACTTATTTATTTTTTGCTAATTCCAATTCCACAGATATTTAATAAAGATGAGTTCAGGGGAAAATGTTTGAAGACTTGGCTGAATATTTAAATCCTTCCTTTGGGGCTGAGGAGCGAGTTTATATCCTGGAAGGTAAATGATCTAGTTTGAGACGTGCTCTGTGTGAATGCGACGTCTTTACTTCCAACATGGAGGCTTCGACAACATGGAGGTTTGGAGGCCTCTCACTCTCATCCTTCCTCCTCTCACTCCTGTGGCAGACGACACAGAAAAGTCTGGAAGGTTGCTATAGAAACTGCATCCAGCCGGAGACGTGCAGGGTTGAAGGGGGGGTCTCCGGCCACGCGGGGGCGCTGTTGGTTTGGAGATTGACAAACAGGATCCTGGACTGAAACCTGCTCCTGGATCCCTGCGTTGTGTCTGACAGGCTGATCTAACGCGCTGAATGCGGCTGGTTTGCAGCTGTTTGGGGAGTTGGTCCTTGTCCTGCTTCAGAAAAACTAATGTAAACTTTAAAGCTGCTTCTCGAGGCCAGTGAATGAAGAATAAAGTGCTACCATTGGCTGATGCGCTCTGAGCCTGGCCCGTGGTGCGTAAAGGAAGACGGATGGGGGGGGGGGGTCTGGTGGTCTCATCATCCATCCTCTGTCTGTCTGAAATGATTCCTGTGATGGCACAAATAAGGAGCTGGAACTGAAACCGTTCTGGGGACACGAGGAGCGTCCGCTCAGCGCGTAACTGATGCGTAATGTGGTTCGTGGTTCGTGGTTCGCGCGCTGCGCTCAGACGTCGGTGAAGCCTTTGCTCGGGCTGCAGTTGGTGTATTTGATGGAATCCACGTCGTCGCTGTCCAGGAAGTCGGACTTGGACAGGGACGGTTTGCTGTCGCTCTTCTTGAACTCCCCGAACGGCCCCTGCTGCTGGCCGCAGGTCACGTGCGTGTACTGGAACTGCTCCTCGTGCTCCGTCTCCCGGTGGTAGAAGTAGTTGAAGTTGGAGACGATGACCGGCACCGGCAGCGCGATGGTGAGGACGCCGGCGATGGCGCACAGCGAGCCCACGATCTTCCCCCCGATGGTGACCGGACACATGTCCCCGTAGCCCACGGTGGTCATGGACACCACGGCCCACCAGAAGGCGTCCGGGATGCTGTTGAAGCCGGACTCCGGGTCGTCGGTCTCCGCGAAGTAGACGGCGCTGGAGAACAAAATCACTCCGATGAAGAGGAAGAAGATGAGCAGGCCCAGCTCCCTCATGCTGGCCTGGAGCGTCTTCCCCAGGATCTGCAGCCCCTTGGAGTGTCTGGAGAGCTTGAAGATGCGGAAGACCCGGACCAGGCGGATGACCCGGAGGATGGCCAGGGACATGGCCTGCTGGCCGTTCCCCTGGTGCTCCGCCAGCTCCAGACCCAGCGTGATGAAGTACGGCATGATGGCCACGATGTCGATGGTGTTCATGATGTTCTTGAAGAACGCGGGCTTACTGGGGCACGCCAGGAACCGGACCAGCAGCTCGAAGGAGAACCAGATGATGCAGAGCGTCTCCACGATGAAGAACGGGTCCGTGAACGGGTTCGGCTTCTTTGCGCGCACGGTTCCGTTGACGGGATGCAGCAGGTCGTCCAAGCCGCGGGCCTCCTCTCTGAACTCCGGTAAAGTCTCCAGGCAGAAGATGACGATGGAGATGAGGATGACCAGGACGGAGACGATGGCGATGCCCCGGGCCGGTCCGGAACTCTCCGGGTACTCGAACAGGAGCCAGACCTGCCGCTGGAACTCGTTGTCTGGCAGCGGCCGCTCCTCCTCCTTAATGAAGCCCTCGTCCTCCTTGAAATTCTCAATCACCTCGTCCCCCAGTTCGTAAAATTTAATCTCCTCCATGAAAATGTCCACTGGCACGTTGACGGGTCTCCGGAGCCGCCCCCCGGACTGGTAGTAGTAGAGGATGGCGTCGAAGCTGGGCCGGTTCCGGTCGAAGAAGTACTCGTTCCTGAGGGGGTCGAAGAAGCGCATCCTCTTGCGCGGGTCCCCCAGCAGAGTGCAGGGGAACTGGGCCAGAGTCTTCAGCTGCGTCTCGAAGCGCAGCCCCGAGATGTTGATGACCACCCGCTCGCAGCAGTCCTGGTTCTCCGCTCGCTCCGGGTCGTACACATCCTGCGCGGACAGCGCGGCCAGTGCCACAGTCTCATCCAGGTTCTCCGCGGGCACCACTGTCATCTTCCCCCCTCCCCCCCAGGCAAGGGCGACGCGTCCCGCACCTCAAGACCTCTCCGCTCCCGACACCTCGGCGCGTATTTTGGAAGAAAAGCAGCAGCTGCTCCGTGTCCGTCGGCGTCACGTCTGCGGGTGCGATGCTTCTGATGGCATGTTTGTGCCCCCCCGCCGCCTCCCACCTCCTCCCTCCGTCCACGCTCACCTTCTCCCGTCCACGCGCTGCTGTTGTCTGGGGCTGGCCGTCACGCCGCGCGCATTTAAAGCAGGCTTCGCCCTCCCCGAGCTGACGTGTGTGCGCGCGCTCTCTCTCTCGCTGAGGGGAAATAAAAACACACGTGAACGCACGTCTGGTCAGAAGAACCCGGTCCACGCAGTCTACACCCAAACATCCACCCCACCGCCCCCTCCTCTCCGGAGCAGACGTCTGGAGCTTTGGAGACTCGGTGCGTAATGAACCTGTGGCGCGGGCTCAAGGTTATCACATGACCCGCTGTCTACGCGGAGGCTTCACGTGTTCGCAGAATAACAACAATAATAATAAAAACCAGCCGCGTGCATCGATCCACACACACACAGTCAGAGGCGGATACCTGTGGCTCAGCGGGACGTGTGTCTCCATCCACTCGTGATCGCGCCGTGGAAAATAATCCGCTCCGCAATGTCACGCTGCAGCCGCGTCCTCATGAAATGAAACGTTTCCTCCTCGGTCCTGAAACCACGAGCGGACGGATCCGTCACGTCTCCGCTGCGTCTGAGAGGAACTGAACGGAGGGAAACACCGCGGCAACAAGTAGAGAGGGAGAGTAGAAAAGAAGAGAAAAGCTGGATGATGGAAATAAGGCAGAGTTTCTGGGCTGCAGCTCAAGGCGGTGACGTGTTTTCCTAAAATAGCTGGATTTCTCCCAGAGCCGCAGGAAAAAAGTTTCTTTTCCCATGGAATGACCCGAGGGATCTGCAGGGAAACACAAAAAATAATACGATTCAAACACGAGAAGGAAAAAAACTGATTTGCATCTTCAGGCTGCGGAGAGGAAGAAAGAGACACGAGAGTCATTGAGAAATAAAAGATTAACAGGAGGCGGAGGAGGTGAAGAGTCCAGAACAGGAAGAAATAAACAGATACATGAGCCAAACATCATTTATGGAGTTTCAGCTTCTTGTCTCAGTCACTTCCTGGTTTTACCTGAATTTCTCCACATCAGAGCAACAAGGAGCCACCAGATCAGCTCCTTCTTCCTCTTCTGTCACTTCCTCATCGCTCCGTGTTTCAGCCCAGAATCATTAAAAACTCATCTACAGTTCACAGTGTTGGCCATGAAAGCAGCAGCTTAGCTCCTCAGGCTAGCTAGCTAGCATTAGAACAGCGCCCCCCTGTGGTGTCCGGTTCCTCCAGGTGTTCTTTAATGGCTGATGGGTGTGAGGTAGCTTCTAGATGCTAACACACCTGGTTAACAGAAACAGAGACGTAGCCGCGATCTCATGACGCCTGAAGTCTCCTCAGGACTGAACCTGAAACCAGGAGAAGGTTCATGAATGAACCAGTTTCTGGGTTTGTTTGATCCAGGAAATGAGGTCAGACTGAAGTCAGGACCCAGCGTGAGTCAGACGATCAGACAAAGAACAAAAACAGTTCTTTATGTTACAGACTTTTATTTTACCGTCCCTGCAACAGCTCTAACCCATATCAATAAAACACAGAATAATAATGACATAAATATAAAGAATTCATCACCGCTAACACGTTAGCATGTAACACATTAGGCTGCATTAACTCAAGAGGAAGTAAAACTAAACTAAACTCAATCCAAGTCTTCACTGATCCACGGCCCAAACTAATCAAACATAAATGATTCTCATTTGAATTTAAACTGTTTCATAAACTTCAACAATTAAAACTGAGTTCAGACTCCAGAGAACAGGTCCACTAGCTAGCTCTGCTAACGTTAGCTAAGGTGCTTCTTAACGTTATGTTTACATCATAGACTGTATATAAATACAGAGGGAACAGTTCCTCTAAAGTCAGCCCAGAGCTAGCAGAGCTCCCCCTGGTGGCTGGAGGCTGCAGTATAAGTCATAAGCTCCACCCCCTCAGTGTTAGTGGGCGGGACTTGGATCAAATGAAAACACTAAAATACACGTAATTTCTTTTTTTTCTATCATTTCAGGTGGTCAATATAATGTTGATGAATGTTCAGGTGTCAATTTTTTAGAAACTTCAG
This sequence comes from Mugil cephalus, assembly GCF_022458985.1. Taxonomy (NCBI): domain Eukaryota; kingdom Metazoa; phylum Chordata; class Actinopteri; order Mugiliformes; family Mugilidae; genus Mugil; species Mugil cephalus. The sequence continues at coordinate 525,112 of NC_061791.1, read as the reverse complement.
TTTTAGTTTGTTATTTGACGTCACAGAAACAGGATGTGACATAAAAATGACCACCAGTTGCCATGACAACTGCTGCATAAAGACGTCCCGTGGGACCGTGAGCGTTGGTGTTCAGTGCTGGTGGAGGAAGAGCAGAGCGTAAGATTCATTAAACAAAAACCAGTCTTGAGGAAGTGTGGGCGGGGCATCTGTATCGTGGCTCCGCCCTCTGGACGTCCTGATCAGACTCTCTCTCCGTATCCCCGGGAAAAGAGCATCAGTTTGGACCAATGACAGGAAGTGGAGACGTAGCGTCCATATTTATATACGTTAAATCTGGAGCTATTAGTCAAAGCATGACTGAGCTAATGAGGCTGCTGTTGCTAACAAAAGCTAAAGGCTAGCAGTGAGAGCATTAAGCTTACAACTCTCCTGTCCATCCTCACATTAGGCTCCGCCCACATGATTGAATTTTCTCACCTTTCCCTCCAGGTAAACAAACTGATCCACAGGCTAAGTTGTTACTGTTGCGCCTCCTGGAAGAACCTGAGCAGCTCTGAGGCTTCTCTGGGAACGTGAGCGGTCGTTTTAGTTTTTGTCGGTCGGTCGGTTGTGGCTGGTTCACTGAGAGCCGACATGTCAGCACCGCGGGGATTTACTGCAGCCCTTCCTGTTCCCAGCTCCTCTCCTGGACCCTTCAGCTCTGGATCACTGACCAGAGCCGTTCACCTAAAATATCTGGAGCTGAAACATGTGATGTAACGTCTGGTCCGAGTTCCCTCCGGAGGTCGCGTGTTGATGTTGGGGGTCATCAGATGATTAATGAGGAACAATAGAAGAAACGTTATCTGCTGTTCATCTCAGAAGTTTAATGAGCTCAGGCTTCATCCATCAGCCAAACACAAATATAGATGCAAGAAAAAGAAAGAAGAGGAAGAGGTATGTCCTCCTCCATGTCCTCTTCCAGCCCTGAATGTCTAGAGAAGACGACAAAGACGCCTCCACGTCTCCATGGTCTCTGTCCTCATGGATTCCAGCTTTTTTTTTTATGTCCCTGATGATGGTTAGTGAACGTTGCCATGGTTACCACCACCAGAACAACCTCCGCTCCCTGAACTTGGTTTTCAGCAGCAGTTTAACTTCGTCCCTGTTTACGCGTCCGTTATCTCCTCCTGACGTTAATCTTTAATCGCTGATCTCTTAACGACCTTTGAACATCTCGTTAGTATCGTTAACCGCCCAGAAACAGGAAGAAAGAGAAACTTCCCTCTGTTATCAGCTTCAGGAGTTTCACCGAGGACGAGTCATTCTTCATTAATCATTTAATATCAAGCAGGAAACTAATTCTCTCTTTAGATTCATCAAGTAAATGAATAACTAACGAAGAAGTAAATATATTAGAGTTGGATAAAGACTCAACCAAAGCAGCTCATAGACGACCAGTTCTGAACCAGTTCTGAACCAGTTCTGAACCAGTTCTGAACCAGTTCTGAACCAGATCAAAGCAGATTTCAGAATAAACCCCAGACTGTTTCTCAGGGTGATCTTCTGTTACCATTGACTCCCATTAATCTGGGGCCAAGGTGGCGTCAGGATCCTGTCGATGCATTAGGAGATTAAACCATTTCACTGCAGCGTCTCCGGATAAAGAACCAAACCAGCTGATAAAAACCAGGACGGAAATGGACGGATGTGAACATGAGACTTTATTCCTCCGCTCTGAAAACCTGCAGCAGCTTCGAATTATAAATGTCAAAAACCTTTTCAATGAAGAACATTTGTCCAGAAGATACATTCAATCAAAATTAATTAAAGTGCCACCGAATGAGAACATGAGGTCGTCCGTCCATCGTCCTTTAATTAATCTTAAATATTAACTATTAAAATGAACGGATGGATCTAAATGTTCCCATGTGAAGCTGGTTGGAGGTTAATCTCCATCTCGTCCTGTTTGGTTTCTGTGGAATAATGAAGGTGATGTTTTATTTCAAGGTCACACTTTGATCTGTTTCGTTCAGAAAAAACCACGAGCTGCTCTGATAATATTCACTGATGTTTCGTTTCTTCCTCCCTCTGGTTCCTGGATTCATTAAGAGACTGAATGACTGTTCACAGTTCAGTTCACGTGTTGGCGGCCGCTAACGCTAACAGCTTATTTTCCTCTGTGTGCAGCCGTGGCCTCTCTGCAGACTCTATTAGCGAAGCTGATGAAACGTCCAGACTGACACGGGCTCTGAAAAACAGCGTCGATGCAGAATCCATCACATCACATCCTCCTGGTCTGGTTCAGGCTCCATCAGCTGCAGCCGCGACACAAACCGAGCGTTCAGACGTATGAAGGTCGGACGGTCTCTATCAGATTTAAGAACCAGGATGTGACGTTAGGACCATCTCAATGGTTACAGCTTGTTAAATGAGCTCATTAATAATTAAATGTCCCGCTGTAACACTGGGAGCCCTGACATCAGGGATTTAGTGGTTTTTGTGCTGATTGGACCTTTCAACAATGAATAAACAAACATATTTAGAACCAGTTCCACACAGGAATTTAGATCTGAGCAAGGAAACAGTGTTTTCATTGTATTTGAGGTTATTTCTGTTAGTTCTGTAGACATTTCTATAACCAGACTGAAACCAGTTTAAAAAACAGAACCTGGCATTAAGCATTTCAAACCAGTTCAAACCAGGATCCAAACCCAGTCTAAAACCAGCTCTAAAATCAGCTCTAAAACCAGTTAAAATAAAGGTGTAAAATCAGTCAAAACCCAGTTCAAAAGGTCATAAAACCAGCATAAACAAATATAAAACTGAAACCAATCTAAACCAGTTCAAACTGATCCAAAAACGAGTCTAAAACCATTTTAAAAGACTGAAAAACCAGGTCCTGAACCGTAAACCCCGTGTGAACCTCCTTTGTTTCCCTCCTCCTCCACTCGTCTCATCGGTCGGTCTGAGCCTCACTTCAGTAACTTTTATCCACAGCAGCAGCCGCCGACGCTAATGTGACTAATTTGGGAGCAGTTGGGGGATCGAGGGGTCGAGGGGTGGTGGGGTATGGGGGGGGGGCTCCAGATTCCTGCTCCCGTACTAAAGCAAACAATGAATGTCCTGAAAAGCCGGCTCTGGGTTTTATTTTTAGGGTCTGACTGGGCTTTACGTAACGGGTCACTGTCGTAAGAATAGCTCCATCCATCACTGGGCCAGCGGCGTCCAAACGCTCTGGGAACGCTGGGATCAGAAAACAGCTCGGCCCGACGGCCCCGACCACGCTCCGCTTCTCCAGATACAAATACTCCCAGCTGGTTCTGGACGTGAGGCAGCTGGAGCTCCAGTTACTGTAAAATGTTCACGTCAACAAACACATCACAGGTCGGACCAGAAAAGAGTTTATTAGGTCTGAGCATTAATTCATGCATCTGCAGCAGAACGACGTGAACGTGTCTCAGTTTGTCCAAGTAGCGTTAGCGTTAGCACCAGCTGATCCGGTAGTGACAGGCAGCAGAACCAACCCATAAAGATGGAAGACGCTAAACAGCACGTTGGTCCTCTCCATGGGACATTTGAGGACAAAGACACCAAGAGGGACCAGTGGAGACACATAAAGTATCATCACACTCTGCAGGAAGGAGTTTTCTTTCCAGCTTCAAACAGCACATGAACCAAGCCAAGCATACGTTAGCCGGGGATTCCTGCTAGCACTTGGGCTAACGCGGCTAACAGCTGGAGACAAACCAAGACAAACCAAGACAAAGACAAGCTGCCAATGCTGCTGCTAATATGTGTCCACTCCTGCAGCCACTGTTCACTGGGAGACACTGTTCTCAATAAGAAGCGTCAGCTCTGCTCTGGTTGGACAATGTCCACAAGTTAGTCTGTCTCCGTAGCAACAGGGACACATTCATGTGGACACATGGTGGACAATCGCTTAATCGCTTTCAATCAAAGTGAATCCACAGAAACGCTGAGATTAATCTGATTAAACATTTTAACCTTTTTATAGCTCTAGTTTTAATAACTCCTTCTTTAAACATTTTAACACGAGAAGCAGCAGAAACCAATGATCCGAAGTCTTAATAAGTCCTGAATCAGCATCGTCCCGTCCCAGAGCTCCGGTCTCCTCCGTCTGCTCCGTCTCCTCCGTTAGCATCAACCTGCCGACCTCTGGATGAGGACGTCATCGTCTGGTTCCTGCTGCTTTTTAAATTTAGTCCAGAAACATGAAGCAGGATCGACGTTCATATTAGATCAGATCTTCTCTTCAGGTCGTTATCAGACTCCACCAGATCTTTGGAGCTGAACACTTGGAGGAAACGTGTCCTGGTCCAGACGTGTTCGTCTCAGGAGACAAGTCACAGATTAAACGACGCTTAAACATAGAAAGCTGCTGTTTCTTCTTCTTTTTGGTTTAGTTTAAGGAAATGTTGCAGAGCTTCTGTTTTTTTATCTGCAGGCATCCATCCACTAATGAACAAGCTAACACAAGCTAACACACGCTAACACAAGCTAACACAAGCTAACTTTGGGAGAGAACATGAATAATCAGTGAAATGCAAAAGAGACAATGAGTGAAAGTTTAAGAAATAAATGAAAATCTCAGACTCTGGTCATATGAGTTTTTTTATATTATCTCGCTAACAAACATAAATAAATCCATGGTCAGTTCATCATGTGGCGCTGAGACTAAACCAGGCTATGATGGTGTCAGACGTCCATAAATGGTCATCACATTGTCCCCTGTGGTTCTTAACGTGTCTGTTTGTTGTTCCAGTCTCAAAGATTTGTAGATGACGGCGTCTTTGCTGATTCCAGCTGAGGATGATTCTCTTCCTGCTGCAGGAACCGTACGGGTTTATTATCCAGTCAGATCCACTCTGTGCATGTTTAACAGCGCTGACTACGAAGCGTTTTCCTCTCCTGTGCAGGTCTAACCATCCTGATGATGGGTCGGGATGAATGAGTGAGTGTTGGAGGCGGAGCTGGAGGCGGAGCTGGAGGATGAGGAGCATCGTTGGTTTCTCTCTGGCTGTAGAACTGAAGCGTCTCGGAGGTAATTCCTGCTGCGTTAGAGCCGTCAGCCTCGTCACCACCGATCACCGGCTCCATGAGCATGAAACGAGCTCTACGCCAGCCCCCCCCCTCCCTCCCTCCCTCCCTGGGGGGGGTGAGGAGGAGGAGGAGGAGGAGGTGGAGGGGTTACCTGCCTCCCCGTAGCCGTGGCAACCTGGCCCGGTCCTCTCAGCCTCCGGCAGCAGAGATTGAGCTGTCACATCCCATCACAGGGAGAATCCGTTCATTCAGGAGGTTCTGCTCGGCTCTGATCAGATGTGGTCCAACATGAGGAGGCGGCGCCGCAGGACGAGCAGTTTATCATGTTCTGTCTCCTCCGTTAGTCCTGGGGACGATACAGGGACGTGTATGGAAGGACAAAGAGGTCAAAACCCACCAGAACCGATCTTTACATGGAGGCAGCTGCTTGTTCTGTGGGCTGAATGCTAACAGCAGCATGCTAACCAGCAGGTGTAGTGTTAACCACCTTATCTTAGCGTGTTAGCATGCTAACACTAGCGTAAGCGGCTCCTTACAGTCTCCTCCTGAACTTTCAGTAAAGTGACATTAATTAATCAGAGGAAGAAACTTTCTGGTCCTTTGACCTCGTTCGTCTTCATGTTCAGATTAAATTAATTAAAGTTTTACCTCCAGACACGTAGACGCTGGACAATTCTCCACCGTCCTCCAAGAAAAGCTGCCGTCACTCAAACTCACCACAATGATAAAGGTTTTAGTCAAACACAGCGTGAACCTGCTTTAATTTACACCAGTTTGATCAGATAAGTTCCTGTAGACGCTGTGTCTGCACTGAAACAGAGACGCCCTCCTTATACACGGCTCTGTTCTATTCTATTCTATTCTATTCTAATCTATGTTGTATTTATCTTTAATAAGCAGAAGCAGCTGGAAATACTAAAGAGGAAACTAACAGTTCTGCCAGGACCAACAAACACTGTTGGAATCTTTTCTGTCGTTCTCGTTTCTATATTTTATGCCCTTGTGTTTGTGTTCTTTATTTCTATATTTGTGTGAGCGGCGTCTCTTGGTCTCTCAGGTCAAACCAGTCAGCTGCTGTTGTGTCTTGTTTTTATTTTGTCTCTTGTTAAAAACTCCCGGTAATAGAAGTGAAAGCACAGATCAGCTCCTGTGAGCTTTAAACTACCTGCACCAACTTTAACAGGAAGTAATTACAACCAGGAGAGACGAGTCTGGATGAGTCTGGATGAGTCTGGACGAGTCTGGACGGGACAGAGAGGACTTTGACCGTTACCGTCCATCTCGTGCTCACATAGCCGCCGTCTTCCAGACGATCAGTTTTAATAAAATGCTTTCAGACTGAATTAATTAGAAAACATCTGGTTCTGATTCTGTGTCTGTAAAGGAGCCTCAGTGGTTCTGATGACTCCATCAGACCCTGACCCCCCTGAGTCAGGACCAGGGTCAGCGCCCCCCAAGTCTGAAAACTGGTTCACGGTGAGTTCAGGTACAATATCACTTTGATTGTTTCTGTTTCTGCTTTGCCATGGAAACACGTTCATTCATGTCTGTGCTCTGTTCTGCAGATAATCTGAAGATAAACATCACGTCTGGAGACTCTCTGGGACCTCACTGTGATGTCCCTGTCTCTGATGTCTATGATGTCTCTGTCTCTGTCTCAGTCTCTGTCCCTGATGTCTCTGTCTCAGTCTCTGTCCCTGATGTCTCTGTCTCTGTCTCACACTGATGACGGGTGACGTCCTCCAGCCTCAGAGGTCAGAGGTCGAGCTTCCCCTTCCTTCCATAGGAACCACTGTAAACGCCCGGAGGAAGGAGATGATGCTGAGGAGACCAGCTCTCAGTCTGACGGGTAATGAAGTCGCCCCCTGGTGGCCGGTACAGAAACTAACATCAGTAGATAAAATTCAGAAGATGTTTCTGTTATTTTAGCTTCTCGCTCTGAATCAGTTATTTGATGCGAGAAGATGCTGAGACGCTGCAAACCTCTGCCCAGGAACTAAATGTCACATGAACATGTTGTTTGAAACCAGTAAAGGAGCTGCTAACTGTGACATTAGCATGTCCATGTAGCTGCTAACTGTGACATTAGCATGTCCATGTAGCTGCTAACTGTGACATTAGCATGTCCATGTAGCTGCTAACTGTGACATTAGCATGTCCATGTAGCTGCTAACTGTGACATTAGCATGTCCATGTAGCTGCTAACTGTGACATTAGCATGTCCATGTAGCGAGCTAACTGTACAGCTAACATTAATAAAACGTTTTTATCTGATTAACTATAAACACAAGCAAGTGTCCGCGACATTAAGATTCTGAAGGAGGACAGTCTCTGCATTCTCTCAGTAAGTCAAGCTTAATGCTAAGCTAATTAGCAAATTAATGCTAACATTAGCTTCTCTGTCAAAAAAAGTAGCAGATGAGTAGTTAGCTTACTCTTTTTTTGTTGGCAGGATTAAAGAGAACTGAAGGTTGTGTTTTGAAGGCTAGCTGGGTTAGCAACTTAATGCTAATGTCATAGCATCTAGCACCAGCACATTAGCATCAGTTTGTCTGGACAATTATTTAGATGAAAGACTCAAACTACAGCGGTTACTGATATTTATTTTTATAATTTTTCTAATATATACTTAATGCTACGTACTAAGTGTAACATCGGCTTCATCTTCAGAACTAAACCAAACATAAATCCGCTCTGAGAATGAGTCCGTCTCTGTTGCATCTGAAGCCTCCTGTGTTGGAGCATCAACCTCTGACTTCTGTTTGTGGCCTCGTGTCGTCCTTTCAGGATGTCAGAGCAGACGAGCTCTTAGAGCCTCTATTACCCATCACACGCCTGGTTCATCATCTACCTGAGATCAACTCATCACGATTCATCACGATCAAACTGGTCCTCGTCAATCATGTTCAGGTTGGAGGAGCCGAGGGACGATGACAACATGAAACACGACACTGATCACGAGTTTCCTTCTGCAGGGTCACAGGTACATTTAGACTTAACATTTAGCATTTAGATTTAACATGTAACATTCACATTTAACATTCACATTTAGATTTTACATTTAGTAAATGTGATAAAAAAGTGACTTTGTAAAATTCACACCTCATTTTTTAGTGTTTTGGAGCAAAATGTAGGATTTTCATTTTAACATGAGCAACTTTACAAACAACAAACCACCTCATGAGAGTGTAAAAATATTTTAGATATTTGAGAGGTTTTTAGAAATGTAGGTGTTTCCATTATCAGCTTATTATTGAGATAGAACAGAAACACAGCAGCTGGGGAACTGTTTTCTGGAGGTTTTCATGATTTTCCTGCACAAAGACTCAAACAACTGTGAAGTAAAATTATTCATGATTTAAATGTTTTGCCACATGTTCGTTTACCTGGAGGCAACTTGTGTGGACACGGGACTACGAGGTTTCCCAGAATGCATTTCTAGGTCTCTTCCATTTCCAGAATGAGTCAAACGTGCGTTGGAGGAACTGATCATCTCTAGGAACCAGTCAGACTTTGAGCAGCTCAGATTTCCTGGAGTCACTTCCTGTTGAGGTTCAGGTGGATTCGATGGATTTAAGCTCTGTTCCCTTGGTTGGATGTGTTGAACGTAGCTGGTGTAGATGTGAGGGTGTAGTTCACGTTTCATGGTGTCGTACGAGGAGCAGCAGCTGCTCGTTGAGATAAGACCGAGTGTTTTCTGTGGAGCCTCCGACCAAATCAATGAAGGAGAGTTTCCTCCTCACGAATCAAAAACCTAAACCTGACGAAAAGAAAAGACTCAGGGATGAAGGGTTGTGGATGGATCCTGCAGAGATTCATCCACCGTAGATTCTCACCAGGTTCATGTTTGAGGCTTTAATGTGACTTTATCTGGGCACCAACATTATTACAGCGACTGTTTTACCACTAAAACTATTCAAAGCAACAACAGAGAGAATGAAAACAAGACGAACTCAAACACGAGGACTCACGTTTCTAAGCAGTTTCCTTCTTCTACATCCAGCAGAAATGTTTCTACTGGCTGAGAGAAGATTTACTGCAGAACATTGACTTTATCTCATTGTCGTGATGAGTGAATATTGTAGAATAATTCCACTCTGGTGGTAAAACAGGTTAAATAATGATCTACTCATGATTCTAACGAGGAATCAGAATGAAAAATACTTTTACTGAGCAGATTTAACAAACATGGAACATTTATATCATAAGGAAAACATGTACCAGTGTCTAGTATGAATCGGTAACACTCAGCCAACTGTCTCCCTGTCTCCTTGTCTCGTTGCCCTGTCTCTCTGGTCTATAGCATCTGATTTTGGTTGGATCTGACCTGGTTTCTAAACTGTCCTGAGCGTCCATCGGATCCATTCAGCCGATGGCCCATGGATCCAGACCTGCAGAGCTCAGTGAGGTGGATCATTCCTGCACAGCTGGTTGTTGTTGTCTTTCTTAAACACTGAGTCCAAGGAGGAAACTGTGGAAGCAGAACAGCTGCTGACGGCTCCACAAATATCCTGCTGGATCCTGATTACAGTTTATCGAGCGGTGGCGATAACGCGTTGACCGGCCGCCGCTCTGCAGAGGTCATGGAGAGGAGAAGCCTCGGCCTCAGGTTTCTCCTGGGCCCTGGACTCCAGCAGGAAACCGTCTGAAACCGAAGCCCTGTGTCTCCTACAGGTCCGGACTGGACCATCTGAGACGCTGCTGCTCCTCAGGTAAACTCTACAAGGTTTCACCTGTTTCACCTGTTTCCTGCTCTGGAAGGACGTCTGCTAAACGTTCTTCTAACTTCAGACCAGTAACACGATGTCATCATAATTTACGTACGTGATGTCACAGGAAGATTGTGATCGTGGAGATTAGCAGCATTAGCTTGAACCACAGACTTTAATAGAGTCTGAACTTTAAAATGAATTAAATGCAGTGAAGATCTGTTTGATTAACTGAACCAACACATTTAAAAAGCAGTCAGACATATTTTATAGATAAATGTTTCACTGAGTTAGAATCCAGACACAGAAACCTGGAGATGTCGTTCATTTAGTGTCAGTTATTGTTACTGATGAAGTCAAAGCTTAAGTTACGTCTCCGGTTCTGTCACATCAGATTGTGGATGTTGTTGTTGTGTCGTAGTTACAGTAACTATTTCAGTTCCAACAATAAATAACAATAAAACAATAAAGTGAATATTTGTGATCAGTGCTCGTCCTTTAAACGCCACAGTTTTATATGGCTAACGTTACTTCTCAGTAGCTCTCAGCATTAGCGTCTTTTATTTAACTCCATTTATCAGAACTGAACCTGAGGCTGATCCACTTTGAATAATAAATTGTCCTGTAGATCTGAGCTGTGTTGTATAAAGTACTAAAGGTCATTCTTGAGTATCGGGAATGAGCTCCATATAAATATCAGGAGACCTGGTTCCTGGTTCGCTTCTTATCTGCTAGTTATGTTTTATTTCCTGCTACATGTCGCCATGTTTTTACCACTCAGGGGGCGTGGCCTCAGGAGGAAGTGAAGTCGGTGCATAGCCTGTATAAAACAATGACAACTCCAGATTTTTGAATAGAGATAACAGTAAATAAAGAGAATGTTTCTATGTAATTTCCATTGAATGTAATTTTCACACTTTGCAGACCCAGGCTGTGGGTCAGACTAGACTCTGGTTCACCTTATGTTTGAGCTTCGTGTCTCAAGTGCTAATGTAAAGCTTGAAGCTTCATGTCCTCCAGAGAATCCTCGGTTCTTCTATTAAACCTCCAGATGCTCGTATTCAGCCTCTTTACTCCGTCTTTAAAGCTGCATTTCTGTCTGACTCCGGCTGCAGAGATGAGAGGGAAACAAAGGTCGAGCTGAAGGCAACAATTAAACAGGCCGACCTCCGTCTTCCTGTCCAGAGGGCGATAATTACCGGAGACAGAGCGTCTCTGTGCAGCCGAACGCCGAGTCATTTCACCGAGTGTGAACGGGGCCACGACATCAGGAGAAGGTGAGAAAACACGAGGCTGAAGGGAATAAAGCTCGGCCTCGGGAGGAAGGAGCGTCTCCACGTTAGCCGTCACTCACAGATGTAAATAAGTGGATGTCAGACGAGGCCAGTTAACGCTGGAGGTGAAGCACTAGGGAGGGAAATCCTCCACGAGAGGTTTGGGTTTCCCTCGTCTGAAAATAGAACGGACAAATATGTGCAGAGGGATAGCGCTCATACCGCTGCTGGAGTAAAACTCAGATCACATGTCAACGCTTTAAGAATGAACTCATTAAAAGCATGAAGATGCTGAGGGATGAACCTTCCTCGTGTCTGGCTGACTCCACCAACTCCTGGCTGACTCAACAGTGTCAAAGGGGAGGAGCTAGAGACTGTCAGCACGGGAATGGCCACACCCCTTAGTTCTGAATATTGTTTAAGCTGGAAACATATTGATTCAACTTTGAGGTCTATTAAAAGTGAAGCAAGAGCAAGTAGAGCTCCCCCTGGTGGCTGGAGATTACAGTATAAGTCATAAGCTCCACCCCCTTCACATTAGTGGGCGGGACTTGGGTTTAAACATCAATGTAGTCGATGATGTAGAATATGGACTCTTATTTTAATCAGCTGCAGATGATTGACAGCTGACCACGCCCCCTGCAGCTCAGAGGGTGGAGCCTGACATGTTGATGGATAAATAAATGGTTTGTAATAAAACGTAAAGCTCTGAGTTAGTAACAGAAAACCAACACTGATGGTGGTTCTGTTTCAGGAACCGAGGAGATGGAGGCTGACAGAGGCCGGTGGAGGCTGACGGAGGCCGGTGGAGGCTGGTGGAGGCTGGTGGAGGCCGGTGGAGACTGACGGAGGCCGGTGGAGGCTGGTGGAGGCTGGTGGAGGCTGACGGAGGCTGACGGAGGCCGGTGGAGACTGACGGAGGCCGGTGGAGGCTGGTGGAGGCTGGTGGAGGCTGACGGAGGCTGACGGAGGCCGGTGGAGACGTTTCTTGGCAGGTAAAAGTCAAGGTTGGGGACGTATTTTTATTACAACGTGCTTTTATTTGAGGTTTGAAACCTGTTCAGACTTTTAGTTTAGAGGTTACAGTCGGGTCAGGGAATGCATTATGTCAATGGAAAGTCCTTTCAAAGATAGAAACGTGACTTTGTGTGTGGGGGGGTTGGGGGGGTGGTGGCTGAGGGGGGGAGTCCTCCATGTCCTTGTCAAAGACCTGATTACAAGCAGCCAGAGTGGAGGGGATGGAATAAACCAAAGAGCTCATATTGTTATTTCCTGGATCGATGCTGCAGCCTGAGGCCGTTTCAGACCTTCATTCAGATCAAAGTATCAACTCTCAGGTCACATCCACCTTTATTTGTCCCTGTGTGGTAAGAACTGTCCCCTCAAATGTATTAGTACTTTATTATTTAAAATCAAAGATTAACGTAAATTCTTTTTTGTTTCTTATAAAGACAAATCTAATCCAACTCATCCTCATTAAAACACATTAAACATTTCATATCATTAATCTTAATCTTAATTCTAGATATTTAGATATTTATGCAGCCAGTGGTTTAACCTCCTGAGACCCTGCGTCCTCGTACGGGGACGTTAAGTTTTAGGTTTGTTGCAGCTTCTTATTCTGCGTCATTTAAACTTTTATCCTCATAACTGCATTCGTTCTGCAGCCGAGCACGTAACAAAAGTACAAAACCTCATCAAATCTCACAGTTGAAACGTTTCTAGTTTAATATGACACAAATTCCATCAGCAGTAACGAGCTATAACGTCACTAATTAGCAAGAACTCGATCGAGGACATTGGGACTTCATTAATGTTACATATTAGTGACTTTATTATGGTATTGAGTGAAATAATCCCCGTGTCCACACATGAGGACATAACTTTTTTCCAAAAACCACTTCCCGTGGCCAAGATTAAAGTCGATGTTTAGTTTTTATGGTTCTTAATGAAATGGAGAAATTGACAATGCAAACCAAATGTCAGTAGGAGACTAAGATTAACATGGGACTGACTAAACGAATAAACAATAAATAAATAAACACGTATGGACCCAGTGGGTTGTCGGTTCATCACCTGTCTTCTAGGAGGCGTCCATCACAACAAAGATTTCTCGGGGGCGGGGGGCTATAAAACAGAACTCCAGCTCCATCACGTTTAGTTATTTGTTTGGTCGGTTGGTTTCCGGGACCTGGAGGCGTGAGCGTCCCGGTGATGGCTGCAGCACAGGTGCAGCCTCCAGTCATCCCTCTAAGTTTAGACCCTCCAGCATTCCTGCCGCGCCTCCCGCCGCCGAGATAACAATACAGCAGCTCGGGTGGCGACGCTGTCACGCTGCCAAGGTATCATCTGATCCCTGACTCCATTAAAATCAAAAAATCCTCCTCGCGCTGGTCGGTGCCATCGTCGCGGCGAACACCCGAGGGATTAATACCTGACTGATTAGATTACGATCACATGCTCCGCACTGGGGAAGCTTCAGATATCTCCCACCAAATCTAATTAAACTACATTTCATTCATATTATTGTTTGTCCTCAACCTTCCTCCACCTTCACCTCTAATAAATCCCAAAAAATAAAAATACAACTCCCCAAACATACAGGCCTGTACCAGAAAACCATAAATATAAATTCTTATGATGAACATCATGTGAAACGCATCGATATCAAACAGGACGTCCGGCTGGAGGTCGTCCCTCGTGCCCTCTGCTGCTCCCGGACGAGATTTTATCTAAAGAGCTCGTGTGTCGCTTCTTCTTCTTTTATCTGAGCAGCTTGTCACATCTTTTTAGGACGACTCAAACAGACGAGACCTGGAGCTGGGCTGCAAACCAAATCCAACCTGACTGAGGTAAAACACCCACCACCAATAAGACGAGCTGCTGCCTCAGAAACCAGGGCCGCTGTTTATTTGCTTGTTTGTTTGCTATGCTTTAATTTGTGTGATTGTTTAGAGGAATCGATTGAGAATAATGGACGATGGTGAAGACATGAGCAGAGCTTCTAAATGTAAACCACAGTGGATGAGGTCTTTTAGAGTTTGCATCGGCTCCTGGAAGTCGTGGCTCATCTTTGACTTTCAACCAATGAAGGTTTGTGAGATTTTCTGGATTTAAAGGAAAACCAGAAGACGAGATCCATCATATGTACAATTTGTAATATAAATCAGAGTATCATCTGCGTATAAGTTTACTTTTACCTTAATCATCACAGAGCGCCATGCTCAGGGGTAGAATGACTTCAGGTCTTTTAAAGATCTAGGGATGGGAACCATGACGGCCCTGGTGCCAGTGAGTTAGCTTAATTAGCTTAGCCTCCTTAGCTCTATTGCTGCAGTTTGTCTAAAGTTTGTCTGAACTTCACCTCTAAAGATGCAACAAGGAGGAAACACCTGGAATTATATTCAACATCTGACCACACATAGTATTAGCATTAGCATTAGCATTTTATTAAAAGACCAGAGTTGTAGCATATCTGATGCCTGACAGACCCCACAACACTGGTTTATTATTTATTTCATATTGGTTCATTTATTTCTTAGTCTTAGTTGTATTTATATTATTTACATTAATATTCTACTAAACACATTCAAGATAAAAAGACACTGTTTCTGGATAAAGTTTGTTTGTCCAGTGAAAGATCAGCTCCATCCTGACTTCCAGGAGAGTGAATCTTCTGTTTTTTAAATAAAAGCAAAAAAATGCATCATGAACTGAAACATTATTCATTGATTAATAATCAGTTATTTAAGTTTAAATCTGATTTACAGACACTTGATCTGGAGTCAGTAGCCGTGTTTCTGTTCCTCCTAGAAACTTAAATATCTCAATAATAAACTGGTGACGTGTGGAAACATTTCTAAAAACATTTCTACTCTCTCTACGTATCGATATAAGTTTTTTTCTTGTCGTTTCCGTGGAGATGATGCAGGAGGTCATGTGACCTGTTCATCTGAATCCATCTTCCTCAAAGTGACGAGGATTTAAGAGAATTATGGGATGTGACGTAAAGATTAGACTTTACCAGAGTTACACACATTTCAATGGAAACAAAGAGACACCGGACTTCATTGGAATTTCAGAAATATCATTTTTATTTTGAGAAGAACTTTAATTGTCTTAATCCTCAGTGCGCTGCCACGTCTCAACAGCTCTACAGTGTATATGGGTGAGAGTGGGTTTGTTCTTGATTTATTTCTTGTAATGTTTTATGTTTGTATTTGCGAAGCACTTTGTGTTGCAGTGTGTGTTTGCATGAATGGTGCTATTTAAATAACGTGTGATTCAATTTGATTTGAATGGAAACGGAGCTATAGATCTAAGGAGGGGGGAGGAGGGGGGAGGAGGAGGAGGAGGAGGGGGAGGTGGGGGAGACCGGTGAAAGACTCCACAGTGACGTGATTTATGGGCGTTTAGATTGAAAGTGAGATCCTGAGGCTGCACATAGAACATACATGTGCTGGAGGACACGTGGTCGACTGCAGTGATGCGGTGAAGCGTTGAAGAGACACCGTCCTTGTCTCTCTGTGGGGGGGGCAGGGGGGGGGGGTTATAAACCGTGGAGTCAATTAACCAGGAGGAATCTGAATAAAGGCTCAGACCGTGGGTCACGTTCAGGCTGCAGAGTCATTCTGCTCCACATCCTGCATTTAAGAGCTAAACGAGGATCCTTCCTTCCTTCATTCATTCATTCATTCATTCATTCATTCATTCATTCATTCATTCATTCATTCATTCCTTCCCTCCTTCCAGGTGTATCAGCTGTATCTAGATGTCAATAAAAGACGTGGTTTCCTTTCAGTCAAAGTAAAAACTAAACAATGTTTCTTTCTGTCCTGTAGAGTTTAAAGACACGTTCATTAGAGAAGAGCAGGTTCAGACCAGCGGAGGAAGAGGATGCAGATAAAGCCAGTGATGATCCTCAGTGAACGTTATGACGTCTGCTTGATCAATGGAGGCGTGTTATGTTCTGTTTATTGCACTAAGTACAGCACTGGTTTCATTTGGGCCGTGTTATGTTCTGCACTGAGTTTCTTCTGAAGGTGCTTTAGTTTATCACGTTTACAGCAGAAACTAATGCAGCTGCCTGGGTCACAGTTAATTCCCTCCTCCCTCCTTCCTTCTCCCACAGAAAGGTCGGATGGAGTCTTGTTATGATGCTGGAGTGGAAGCATCAAACCTGCCGACATGAAGCAGAGAAGGTCTCAGTGATCTGGTCCAGGCCTGACCAGGTTCATGGTTCCTGTGGGAAGTTCCTGTGGATCTGCTGATAGGAACCAGATGAACCAGGATGGTCTCACAGCTTCACTTCCTCTGCCATGTTGCAGGCGATGCTTCACCGTGCTGCTGCTTTAGTAGGTTTTATGGCCCCTGATGAGCAGCTGGTCTGGGCCCAAACAGAGGCGTTCACCTCTTATCACATGGCTGTAAAGGAATATGCAAAGCAAACAGGGAACAGGACACAACGCGCCGCTTTGTCAGGATGCCGTTAATAATTTGAATGTGCAGCTGTGGCATGCAAAGCTAATCAGACGATCTAGTAAATGATTCACGGCTTTATTGATCGGCCAACGTCGGGATTCTCAGAAACAGACGCAGATGTTTGTCCTTCAGATGGACAACGTCAACTTTACAGCGACGAAAGACACAGTTCGATTCTTCACTTTATGAGACCAGAGGCTCCACATGTGTTTGAGTGCAGGTATAAAGCAGATAACACTTCTAATCGCTCCAAGAATTAAAATAACATCTCTAATAGTAGCGCTTCCTATCTTACTAGCCTCCCTAGCTAATAGTAGCGCTCCCTATCTTACTAGCCTCCCTAGCTAATAGTAGCACTTCCTATCTTACTAGCCTCCCTAGCTAACAGTAGCTCTTCCTATCTTACTAGCCTCCCTAGCTAATAGTAGCGCTCCCTATCTTACTAGCCTCCCTAGCTAATAGTAGCACTTCCTATCTTACTAGCCTCCCTAGCTAACAGTAGCTCTTCCTATCTTACTAGCCTCCCTAGCTAATAGTAGCGCTCCCTATCTTACTAGCCTCCCTAGCTAATAGTAGCGCTCCCTATCTTACTAGCCTCCCTAGCTAATAGTAGCACTTCCTATCTTACTAGCCTCCCTAGCTAATAGTAGCGCTCCCTATTTTACTAGCCTCCCTAGCTAACAGTAGCTCTTCCTATCTTACTAGCCTCCCTAGCTAATAGTAGCGCTCCCTATCTTACTAGCCTCCCTAGCTAATAGTAGCGCTCCCTATCTTACTAGCCTCCCTAGCTAATAGTAGCTCTTCCTATCTTACTAGCCTCCCTAGCTAACAGTAGCTCTTCCTATCTTACTAGCCTCCCTAGCTAATAGTAGCGCTTCTTAGATTGTAGTATCCCTTCTTAGCATCTTAAGCTCCCTTGCTAACAGTAGCTCTTTGTAGCTTCCTAACCTCCCTAGCTAGTAGTAGCGCTTATTAGCCTCCCAGTTAACAGTAGCTCTTCCTAGCGTCCCTAGCCAATAGTACCTCCTCCTAGCATCCTAGCCTCCCAGCTAACATCCCTAGCTAACAGTAGCGCTTCTTAGATTGTAGTATCTCTTCTTAGCATCTTGAGCTCCCTTGCTAACGGTAGCTCTTTGTAGCTTCCTAACCTCCCTAGCTAGTAGTAGTGTTTTCTGCTACGTGTTACTTTCTCAAACCCAGAGTGAAATCCAAATCTACATATTCATAATTATTTGCTTTAATAGCAGCTCTTCCTATCTAACTAGCCTCGCTAGCTAACAGTTGCGCTTCTTAGCCTCCCAGTTAACAGTAGCTCTTCCTAGCGTGCCTAGCCAATAGTACCTCCTCCTAGCATCCTAGCCTCCCAGCTAACATCCCTAGCTAATAGTGGTGTTTTCTGCTACATATCAGGTGAAAATCCAGTTTTATATCTTTATAATTATTTGCTTTAACCTGAGTTCAGTCTTTTTTTCCAGATTGTTCCAGTAGAATCTGACCCACCTGCTCTGATCAGCACCAATACTGCATCTCTCCTCCTTTAACTCGGCTTCATTTCCTCTGGATGTGGCTGTGGAGCAGTAAACTGTTTGCCCTCTTTGTCCTTTACTTGAGCCCCATTGTGATAAATGCCCCCCCCCCCCCCCCCCCCCCCGCAGCCAAACCGAGCCGTGAAAATGTCCCATTAGACACAGAGCGGTTAGAGAAAGGTTTCCAAACACATGCACACTGATCCTCCTCTCTCGGCGCCGTGGCTTTGTCATCGTGTTTGGCTCACGACGGTGACGTCTTCCTCCGGTCGCAGCAAGAAAAATCCCTCGCAAGGTTCTGAATCCTCATCAAAGCCGAGACACGGAGAGAAAAGCTCTTCTGCTGAGGAAGGAGCTCAGACTCTGCTGCTTCTCTTTATCTGAGGCCTCAGCAGCGAAGCTGTGGAGGTAAATCCAGAGGCCGACTCGTACTGTACATGAGGAAATACATCTGGAAATAATTAGTAGTCAAGTCAACCCCCCCCCCAAGATGAGTAATAAGCCTGTTTAATGTTGGAAATATGCTTACGTTCAGTATTAGTGTTTGATGGTTCACTGAGCACAAACACGCTAACATCGAGGGGGCGGGGCTTACACAGGGGCGGGGCCTGATTAACAAACCTCAACTCATACGTTTTGGCTTCATTTCATCAATTATAACAAAAGAAACACAGAAGCTTCAGAGACATGTAGTTCCTCTGCCGTCCACTAGAGGCTCCACCAGTGAGTCAGACCCCACAGATAAACAGGCTCTGCCTAGCTTCCTAGCGTCTCCAGCTAACAGTAGCTCTGCCTAGCTTTCAAGCTAACAGCAGCTCTGCCTAGCTTCCTAGCGTCTCCAGCTAACAGTAGCTCTGCCTAGCCTCCCAGCTAACAGTAGCTCTGCCTAGCTTCCTAGCCTCCCTAGCTAATAGTAGCTCTGCCTAGCCTCCCTAGCTAATAGTAGCTCTGCCTAGCCTCCCTAGCTAATAGTAGCTCTCCCTAGCCTTCCAGCTAATAGTAGCTCTCCCTAGCCTCCCAGCTAACAGTAGCTCTGCCTAGCTTCCTAGATCCATATTTAATAGTAGCTGCTATTAAAAAAAGTTTGTCCTCCAGTCCTAATTGCTTCATTTTCTAAATTCCTTACTAATTTAACTTCTTAATTTAATTTCTTAATTATCTAGAAAATATTCTAGAACTCATTTATGTGTCAGATTCTTGATATTTGTTAAATTAGCTGTTAGCTTGGTGGAGGCGGCCAGAGACACGTCACTGATCTTCCATTAATAAGACGTTAAATAGGCTGTTTAGGTACCAGGCCACACAAATCTGCCATCAGGTCGTGAATAACCGCAGAGCTCCACGGTTTTTCCATGAGCAGACATATGATCAGCAGTCCTTTCACATAAACTCACGTCATGTTTTCTCTGCAGGTCAGAAGTTTAGCGCTAGCGTTTCTGCCTTGTCCCTCTTCATTTCCTCACATTCTCCTCGTATGAGCTGAAGAGTCTCGTCTTTCTGGGTCACCACGCGGCCTCAACATCCCCAAATGTCAGTGATTATCCTCCGCGCTCGTATCTCCCAGGAAACTAAACTAAACGCTCAGTCTCCAGACGCTTCTTACACAACAGCCTCCACATTCATTTACACTCAGAAACATTCTGATGAAAACATAATTAAAACAGATGTTTAACCTACCGGCAGGATTTATGTTTTCACACACTTGTATCCTAAAAACTATAATAATAAATATAATATCAGTGTAAATATTCAGATTTAACCACTATTTTCAGTAAAATGAAGGTTTCACACTGACATATATCCATGTGTGCAGGTGGTGTTGCAGACGCACAATAAATCACAAAAGCTAACATAAGCTAGGCTAGTAGCTGACGTCATGTCACAGTTTAGGGCTAACGTAGCGGCTAACATTTTATATAAGGCTAACATTGTAGCTGATGTCAAAGTTGTCTCCTTATCCTTATTTTCTCATTTCAAGCTAACACAGTGGCTGATGTTAGCTTGTTGAGGCTAATGTAGCATGTAGATGTGTTATTTAAGGCTAATGCAGAAGCTGGCATCTTGCTCAAGGCTAACATAGCAATAGCTTTAAATGTGATGGACGCTGGAATTGCTCCTCTAAAGTGAAGCCAAAGCAAGCAGAGCGCCCCCTGGTGTCTGGAGGCTGCAGTAGAGGTGATGAGCTCCATGTTAGTGGGCGGGGCTTGGGCTGAAATAAAACACTACAATACACGTCAATTTATTTATTTATTTTTCAAGGATGGTTTCTGTCATTTTAGGTCGTTCATATAATGTTGGTGAATGGTCAAGTGTCAATTTTTGGGATTTTGTTTGAGTTGTTATTTGTCGCTATAGAAACAGGATGTGACATCATGGCGGGAGGGAGAGAAGTTGAAGTTCAGTGTATAATCCTACATGTCCTTGTAGCTGGTGCAGGCAGAGCAGAGCGTAGGATTAATTCAATGAAAAGTGTGGGCGGGGCATCAATATCATGGCTCCGCCCTCAGACCGTACTGATCAGACTCCATACAGTCTATGGAGGAGAGGTGGCCTCCATGTTTATATACAGTCTGTGGGTGCACAGTGTGACTCCATCACAGCTACTGTGATTATTTTTTGGACCCAGTAATTATTAATAAAAGAGTTTATATGTAAAGCATGTATTGATTTGGAATCTTTTTGGTACTAACAGTTTGTATTTCTGCCCTAATGAAAGGAGTGTTGGGAGACGCCGCTGAGAGGAAACCTGCTGATGCTGTGAAAGTCACGGATGTCTTTAATCGGATCTGAACAACAGCTCGTGTTAAAGCCGTGACCGGAGGGAATGCTGGTCTCTGGGCAACACTCTCCCAAACTGGAGGCCGAGCAGGTGCTGAGGACTTGTGCTGGTGGGTGGCGGCCACGCTTGGCACCAGAGTCGCTCCTATTGGTCAGTGCTGCTATTTTTACCAGCGAACCCAACCCATGAAAAATATGGCCCGAAGAAAAGTTCCACACTGATGACAAATGAAACTTCACTGAGCCTCACAGAGACCGTTTCAGTTTAATGATGAACATTTTGAGCTAATTTCCATGGAAAACATGTACACCGTCCTTTATTTAGGTTAATTCGTTAAATTGCTGGATAATGACGGTTTCCATGGGCGACACTAAAAAAATACACCCAAACAAAGACTTGATGATGCTGGAGCCATAATAAACCAATTGGTACGGACAATTTATGTAAAATTAACAGCAGGCATCTTGTTTAAGGATAATGTAGCAGCTACTGCTAGCGCCGTTAACCCTCTATAGCACAGGTGTCAAACATATGGCCCGCGGGCCAGAAGCGGCCGCCAGAGGGTCCGATCTGGCCCACGGGATGAATTTGCAAAGTGCAAAAACTACACTGAAGATATTAACTGCAAATTTTCCGACAAAATGTTCTACTTCCTTTCACACAATTTTAGTAAGAGCTGTGGACATAACACAACATTGAGACACACAGAAATTGCACTTCTTTTTCTTAAGAAACATCTAGTTGTTCAAAGATTTCGTAATAGTGCAGGTCATTAAATGTGAACACTTTCGTAATGTTCTTCTTTTTGCTAAAACAAAGGGAAACATTTGAAGTTGTCATTATTTGAAGGTCTGGCCCCTTGAGATCATGTTGTTCTGTACGTGGCCCCTGAACTAACATGAGTTTGACGCCTCTGCTCTGTAGGAACCAGGAACCATGTGTGGTAACGTGGTTCCTGGTTCCTCTCAGTGAGGTTTAGTGTCATGTGGTTTTCATTGAGCCAATCAGAGAAGATCCAGGAAACATCCTCAGGTCTAATCAGGGTCTGATGTGGTCTACAAGGTCCCCCTCTCAAATACATGTTTACATTAGTTTAAGGTTTGCATTTGCTAATGATGCTAACTTAAATTTAATTCATTTAACACTCTGGGGTTGAAATTTACAATTTCCAAGTATTTCAATTAGTGCCCTATAAAGGCTAAATGCTAACGTAGCAACAGGCTTATCTTAGTAGCTAATGTTTGCTGTTTAGGCTAACGTAGCAACTAGCATCTTATTGAAGGCTGCTAGCTCGCCAAGTGGCCGATGAAAAACACGAGAAGGCGTCGTTGGTAAACACCTTTAAATTCAACAGCATCTTTTTACTGTGGGACTGAAATAAACGAGATATTATATAATTATGAAGAAACCAAAACGCAGAGCTAAAAGAGGCTAAAGAGCTGCAGAGATCTCAGCACAGAACACGTCTGTGTTGAAATGAACACGGTGTTTGTGCTTCAGGCTGAATTAAAGCAGTCTGAGGCTGAGGTGGAGCTCCTCCACTACCAGGTGGAGTAAATGTGGTTGAGATGTGCTGATAGAAGCTAATGGGTCTAATGAGCAAACAGCTGTTCGCTCACTCTGCTGCATCTCACACTGAGACCTGTTGTCCTAAATCTGGATTAACATCTGATAATGAATATTATGATGCGATGGTAATTTATGCCGAGCGTCGCTCTTTGATATGTTAATGTTGGTGTCACAGGTTTGTGTCGGGCTCCAGATGAAAGCGATTCAAGGAGGTTTGTGATTAAAAGAGGAAGAAAGAACCCGGAGTCTCCAGGTCTTTCAACATTTAAGAGATTCAGTGTTTCTTTATTATCATTTTCCCTGTTTTTCCTTCGCACAAAATGTACGGATTAAAAATCTAAATGAACAAAATGAGAAAGAAAAAAAATAGATTAAAACATTCTGATATAAAATCAAATAAATGAAATAAGCCGATATACAACATTTCTGAAACTGACAAACAACTTTAATTATTTAATTCTTCTTTTTATGCAACGTGTTGGAAATGTTGCCTCCGGTTCATATGATTAGTTTAGCCTCATTTTAAGGTACAAATAAAAACAAAGGTCATAAAACAACTGGATAAATCTTGGGAGTAATCTGAGATACTGGCGAGTAAACGCATTTTAACTGCTTTAGGAGTTTGGAATTTCATTGTTTTCTTGCTATTAAAAGCAAAACTTTCTATCTGCTCATCTGGAAACAAAGAAAATCTTACGGAGACGGTGCTAGAGACTGATGCTAATGGTGATGCTAGAGGTGATGCTAGAGACTGATGCTAGAGACTGATGCTAATGGTGATGCTAATGGTGATGCTAGAGACTGATGCTAATGGTGATGCTAGAGGTGATGCTAGAGACAATGCTAAAGGTGATGCTAGTGGCAATGTTAATAGTGATGCTAATAGTGATGATAATGGTGATGCTAGAGACAAATGCTAAAGGTGATGCTAAGAGCAATATGCTAAAGTTGATCTAGTGAGCAATGGTATCTAAGGTGATGCTAAGAATGCTAAGGAGATGCTAATGGGGATGCTAGAGGTGATGCTAATGTTGATACTAGAGGTGATGCTAGAGGAGATGCTAGAGGTGATGCTAGAGGTGATGCTATACTAAAAATAAAAATGAGATAAAAATAACAGCCCAGAATGAAATGTAATGGTGCTTATTAGAAACACATCATAAATTATTTAAACAGTAAATGAATGAGTGAATTGCCCCGTTCTCACTAAAGAATCTCTAAATATCTTTTTATTTAACAGCTGAAGGAATAAAGATCTTATGTAGCGACCTGAACATATGAGAATGAGTTTGATGACGGTTCGTTAGACTTTAGGTTTTTAATGACGAGCTTCTGTTTTTATGAGTAAACCTGGAGGTGGAACCATCCTGGCTCACGAGAGGCTCCTGGTCTATTTTTAGTGTTTCCTCGAGTGTATTTCAGGAGAAAGTATTCTGCTGTGGAAACGATCACAGACACCAGATGCTCATCCACAACACGAGTCCGTCTTTACACCTCGTAGGAGTAAATCCTCCTGAACCCGATCCAGGACAAAACCTTTAGCTGAAGCTGCAACAGTCCAAGAAACATTAATGTTTCGCTGAGCGACTGGTCCCCGACTGCTTCACTTCAACCCGAGAAACATCGTTGTGTTGCTGCTGTGTTTCATCTATAGACACATGTTCGTTAGTGTTTGTGGATTAAATCAGATCGTTATGTTATATGTGTCATCATACCATCCACAGCATCATCCTGTCACAGGCTGGTTTAATCTGCCATGTCACAAAGTAATAAAACAGAGCTAAAGCTAAGTTTATATTTTATCTTTATAGTCAGTTCATCATTTTTATCTTCTCAAAAAGTCTCTCACATGGTTGTTAGTGATGCAGAAAGAAACTGTGTCCACACTAGACAAGTCTCACATGTCCCAGGAACAGATGGACCATTAACCATGGTCACCAGTGGTTATGCTAAAGGTAATGCTAATGATGATGCAAGAAGCCATGCTAACGGTGATACTGAAAGTAAGGCTAATGATGATACTAGCAGTGATGCTAGAGGTGATGCTAATGATGATGCAAGAGGTAATGCTAATGGTGATACTAGAGCAATGCTAAAGGTAATGCTAACAATGATGCAAGAGGCGATGCTAATAGTGATGCTAGTCGTGATGCTAATGGCGATGCTAAGGCTAATGCGACCACATCTCTAGCTGGAAGCAGCACGACATAAATTCTAGGGTTAAAGTTTGTTAACATTCCAAAGAACATTAGCACCTAAAGCTAGCTCCATGCTAGGGTTAGCTTGCTAAGTATTTAGCTGCATATCATTTAAATATTTCAGTTTTTTGCTTTTATTCAGATAAAAACTAGTCACTGTTTCAGTTTCAGGCATTTTACAGTTTTATGTATTTTATTTATTTATTTTATTTTTCAGTGCAGCTCTTTGTGTTGCGTTTAATGCATGAATTAAAGTTCATTATTATAAATGAGCCAGATGTTAAAAGGCCTGAAACATCAGAGTATTAACGTTTAAAACCTGTTGCTCTGCAGACACTGAGCTGATGTTACTGAGGCTCTGAGCTCATGTGTGTTGCTCTTTGTGTAGCTGTAGTTGTGGATATAAACGGTGAAGCTGCAGCAGCGTTAGCTTCTCGGCGCTAAACGCTCGCTGTGTGTTCGCCCCTCAGGTGGAAACAAAGGCCGTTCTGTCCCGTCATGGCCGACAGGTGCTGAGACGAGCTGCCAACTGGAAGCAGGTCGGAGCTTTGGCAGCAACGCGGCTCTGGATGGAAAGAAACATAACGAGACACGGCTCTGCTGTTATTTCCTCATTCTACGTGTTGCTGCCTCTTCCTGAGTAAACAACATTAGGCCGGACACACCCTGCAGCTTGTTTCCTGTCAGCAATTACTGCAGAAAACAAGTAAATAAATAGAAAATCTAACTGTGCAGCTTCGTCTCCAGAGCTGAAACTAAAACGAGTCCAGTCCCAGGATCCAGAGGGTCCTCAAGGAAATATGAGGAGGGAAGGAAGGATGGTAGGATGGAAGGAAGGATAGAAGGATAGAAGGATGAAAGGAAGGAAGGAAGGATGAAAGGAAGGAAGCATGAAAGGAAGGAAAGAAGGATGGATAGAAGGATAAAAGGAAGGAAGGAAGGAAGGAAGGATGAAAGGAAAGAAGGATTGATATAAGGAATGAAGGAAGGAAGGATGGGTGGAAGGATGAAAGGAAGGAAGGGAAGAGAGAAGAAGAAGAAGATAATGAAGGAAGATGAAGTAAGGAAGATGGATGGAAGAGGATGATGAAGGAAGGAGAAGATGATGAAGGAAGGAAGGATGGAAGATGAAGAAGAAGGAGGAGGAAGAAGATGGATGATAGAGGAAGAAGGAAGAAGGAAGGATAGAAGGATGAAAGGAAGGAAGGATGAAAGGAAGGAAAGAAGGAGATAGAAGAAAAAGGAAGGAAGAAGATGAAAGAAAGAAGATTGATATAGAAGGAAGAAGAAGGATGGTGAAGGATGAAGGAAGGAGGAAAGAAGAAGGAAGGATAGATGAAGAAGATGAAGGAAGAAGAAGATGGTGAAGGATAAGAAGAGGAAGGAAGGAAGGATGGAGGAAGAAGAAGAAGATGGAAGGAAGGAAGAAGAGATGAAGAAGGAAGGAAGTGGATGAAGAAGAAGGAAGGATAGATGGAAGAAGGAAGAAGGATGGAAGAAGGAAGATGGAGGAAGGAAGAAGGAAGATGGAAAGAAGAAGGAAGGAAAGAAGGATGAGAAGAAGGAAGGATGAAGGAAGAGAGGATGGAAGAAGAAGGAAGGATGAGAAGGAAGAAGGAAGGAGGACGATAGAAGGAAAAGGAGGAGGAATGAGGATGAAGGAAGGAAGGATGGAAGGATAGTGAAGGAAGAAGAAGGAAGGAAGGAAGGAAGGAAGGAGAGGAAGGAAGAAGGAAGGAAGAAGGAAGGAAGGAAGGAAGAAGGGAAGAAGGAAGGAAGAAGGAAGAAGAAGGAAGATAGATGGAAGAAGGAAGGAAGAAGAAGGAAGTGAAAGGAAGGAAGGAAGGAAGAAGAAGGAAGGAAGGAAGGAAGAGAATGAAGAAGGAAGAAGAAGGAAGCAGGAAGGATAGGATGAAGTGAAGAAGGAGATGGAAGTACAGGTGAGGAGACGTGATAGGAAAGGCGTCGGAGAAGGACTGAGGAGAGAATAAGTGACATGAAGGATGCGTCCTTGAACTGATCAAATGTGTTTCAGTGAAAATCATGTTGATCTTCCAGCTTCATCCAGAGACGACGTGGAGCTACAGGGTCTTCATGTCCCTCTGTCCCTCTGGTCCAGGTCTCGTCTCCTGGTGTCAGATCTGTTAGTGGAGAAATAATGTGTCCAGATGAGACACTGATGCCGTCCATTAACGTCTCTATTGTCCTCTGAGGAACGTCCTGCTCCCGTGTTCCATCGTCCTCGTCTCCACTGATCATCATGAAGGAAACGTCTCCATGGCTTTGATAGATGGTCTGAGACGTCCCCCGTCCTCCACCTCACTGTCCTCCACCCTAACGTCCTCCACCCCACCGTCCTCCACCGTCCTCCACCGTCCTCCACCCCACCGTCCTCCACCTCACCGTCCTCCACCTCACTGTCCTCCACCGTCCTCCACCCCACCGTCCTCCACCTCACTGTCCTCCACCCTAACGTCCTCCACCCCACCGTCCTCCACCGTCCTCCACCCCACCGTCCTCCACCTCACTGTCCTCCACCCCACCGTCCTCCACCTCACTGTCCTCCACCCTAACGTCCTCCACCCCACCGTCCTCCACCGTCCTCCACCCCACTGTCCTCCACCTCACCGTCCTCCACCTCACCGTCCTCCACCCTAACGTCCTCCACCGTCCTCCACCCCACCGTCCTCCACCGTCCTCCACCGCACCGTCCTCCACCTCACCGTCCTCCACCCTAACGTCCTCCACCCCACCGTCCTCCACCCCACCGTCCTCCACCCCACTGTCCTCCACCTCACTGTCCTCCACCCCACCGTCCTCCACCTCACCATCCTCCACCCCACCGTCCTCCACCTCACCGTCCTCCACCTCACTGTCCTCCACCCTAACGTCCTCCACCTCACCGTCCTCCACCTCACCGTCCTCCACCTCACCGTCCTCCACCCTAACGTCCTCCACCTCACCGTCCTCCACCTCACCGTCCTCCACCTCACCGTCCTCCACCCTAACGTCCTCCACCTCACCGTCCTCCACCTCACCGTCCTCCACCTCACCGTCCTCCACCCCACCGTCCTCCACCTCACTGTCCTCCACCCTAACGTCCTCCACCTCACCGTCCTCCACCCAGCCGTCCATCATTGTCCCATCATCATCGATCACTGAGCTTTGCTGCCGTTATTGGACGTTAACAGGTCGCTGAGGTGAAGACACAGGAGGACAGAGGACAGAGGACAGTGGACAGAGGACAGTGGACAGTGGACGTTCTGGAGACAGACTGAGCTCAGTGAAAACATCACATACACGTAACTAAACCAAATATAATCCAGTTATGTCCTGATTATTATGTCGTCTCCTCACGGCTTCAGGATGAAGCAGAGACACAGATCTGGGCCTGAGGACGATTCGTCTCTTTCACCTCAGCCAGAAAAACTTTCCACCTTCAGCCGAGATGTGGAGGAAACTGGAGGAGAGTTGGCAGCGACGTCTCCGTGTGGGTTTAATGCTCAGAATAAAACTGACCTTCACCGGAGACGAGAGGACATGTTGCCTCCTCCACAGAGACGGAGACATTTTATTCATCCCTGGTCAAACACAATAACCAGGACTCTGGCTGCGTTATTAATAATTATTAATAATTATTAATAATTATTAATAATTATTAATAATTATTAATGAAGCAGCTCAGAGTGAAAACGCTGAAGACGACTCACGTGTTTTAAATCAGTTTCACTCACACAGAAACATCTGGTCCGTGTGGACGTGGACGTCCTGCTCCGACCGACTTAATAAACACCTGTTACTTCACAGCCGCACATGAAACTGAAAAACCAGTTGAACCAGGAAACTGCTCTGATCTGGATCTGGATCTAGATCTGCTGCCGTTATTGAAATAGGTGAAGAGGACAAACAGGACATGTTTGTCTTCAGTAGATGCTGCTGATGAATCTGAATCCAGAACCTCACGTCCTACAGCCTCAGCAGTTATTTAGTTTATATATATATATATATTTATATTTATATATATATATATATTTATATATATTTATATCTATATATCTATATTTATATCTATATATCTATGGGGGGAGTGCGTTCAGACTGTGTCTGATGTCTGATGCTGAGCTGGTTGTCGACCCCCCTCCTGCTGAGCTGAGACTTGGACCAAACCAGGACCCAGAGTTTAAAACCTGAATCAGTTAAGAGTCGAGTTGATTCTTCAGCTGATTATCAGAGAACAACACAACGATGCTGAGTCTCTGAGTGTGAGACGTTTCCTGGCCACATTATTAGGTACAGCTGTCCTGTTCTGATAAGTAGGTCTGTAAGTCCTGGTCCTGGTCCTGATGGGGGACTTTCAGGGCTTCAGGTCTGGACCTGGAGACGCTCTGAAGCAACGTTGACACCTGCTGGACAAAGACATGCAACACAGGACGAGTCTGAACGCAGCTCAGAGGAAGACCAGGACCAGGACCAGGACCAGGACCAGACCAGGACCAGGACCAGGACCAGGACCAGGACCAGACCAGGACCAGATCAGACCAGAACCAGAACCAGGACCAGACCAGGACCAGGACCAGGACCAGGACCAGGACCAGATCAGACCAGAACCAGAACCAGAACCAGATCAGACCAGGACCAGGACCAGAATCAGAACCGGTACATTAGGAAATGATCGGAGGGAATGAACTAAGGAAACGACTGAAGGAAACATGAGGATGTTTCAGGTTTGACAGACTGATAATAACCAGAAGAATCCAGTTTTATTTATTATTTGATGGAATCAAATTTGATTGGGATGAATGAATGATGAATGAATGATGGAGGGATGTTCTTCATTCTGAATGTTGTTTATTTCCTCCTCTCTTCCTATTTATAGTCAATTAAACACAATCTTTTATTGTGAAAAACTCTATTTTATTTATACTTAAATATGTAATATATGAATAATAATTAGTCTCAGTCTTAGTTGAGCCTGAGTGGTTTTATTTGTGAGACAGACGTGTTGTTGGATCCCAGCTCATCGTTATTCTCCATATTTGGGTCACATACTCCCAACGTACTTTCCTCATTTGCATAATCACAGAACACAACATCACGACGCTTCTATTTTTTCTCTCTTCATCCGTCCGCTGCTCCACGCGTGTTTTATTCACATTCATTGTCAGAATAAAAGCAGAGTTTTTATATATGAACAGTTTATCTTCAGAGGGAAGAAGCTGCTCTGAGCTGATAAGTAAAAGAAATAAATAAATAAAAGAATCTTTTCTAAATCATTATTCTGGTCCAGCAGCAAGAAAACTAACAGAAAATTAAAAAAAAAAAAAAAAAAAGTAAAGTTAAAAAAGACTAAAATCCAAATGTTGTGATCTAAAAGAATCTGATGAATTAATTACGTTATGACTTTATTTCACGTTTGATCCTGATGATCAGAACTGAAACAAAACAGCCGCGATAACAATGGAAATAGAATAATAAATAACTATGGATTAAATCTAATGAATGGATGAATGTTTAACTGGTCAAAGCTCAAAAATTCTAAATAAAACTAAATTATATCCGACACGTTTTAGCTGCTGATTCGTTCATGTGAAACATCAGAGGACCCAGAGTCGTGCCCTGAGGAACTCCACCCCCCAGAGCTACGTTATATAAGAAGACATCGCCCACAAGAGCCTGAACTTTCTCCTCATCGTGAGTTTATCACACATGACGCCTCAGCTTCTACGGTGACAGATGAAAGTTAAATTAGCCGCTGATCTGTGCTAATCCGTCCGAGCCGCTTTGTTTCCCTTCGCTCTGGTTCCATCCTCCATCGCGTCTTTGTTCGACCGTCGCTGGCTTCGCGCCAACAGGCTGAAGCTCCTTCTCTGAATATTCCCCCTCAGAGTCAGCGTCAGCTTTGCATCTGAATTTGTTTGTGAGTAAATCCTCCCCTCCAGGATTTATTCACTTTCTTTAGTCTGTCAGAATAAAAATTCACCCCTTTTCTCCCAAATATCTTCGATAGAGAAATAAAGACACAGGAGCTCATAGATGTTATAAGGTTCATATCTCACATGTGAACTTATTTCTAACAAAAATCAACATTTAAACTAAAGACTTTTCAGACGTTAGCCACTCGCTATGTGCTCTAGCTAGTTAGCATTCTGGACCACTTCTAATAAACTATTTAGCTGTAAAGGGTCAAATTATGTAATAAACCTGAAATATTCTGCTAAATATTATCTTATTCTTCCCACACAGTGAAAATGACCCAGAATGCAACATGATTTACAGCGTGTTACTGAAATGAATGAATGTGAAGCAACATAAACATTTAACATCTTCTCAGTTCACACGATTATCCTGCAGAACGTTATTCATGCTGCTGTTATTTAAATCTAATTTAAATCATAATGAAGCTCTGAAGACTCTAATAATAAGTTACAGTAAAAACTAATGGAGCTTTTGCAGCTTGTGTCCAGCAGGTGTCAGACTTTCACCGCTTTAATCTGACAATAAATTTAATCTCAAATAAAATGCAAATGTAAGATTTTGATTCATTTTATTCTGCTGGTTGAGTTGAGCCTCATAGAGATTCACACTGATTCTGATTCAGATTCAAAAGACTTTATTTGACGCTTTTAAAGAAGCAAAATAATAATAATAATATAAGAATAGAAAGAGTTTACAAAGTAAAGTGAATATAGTGTAAATGTTACTACAGAGGCCGTGTGTGTAATAAATGTGATAAATAATCAAAATAAAAAATAAAACCTAATGAAGTGGCTCCTGGAGCAGATTATTATTCCATATTTATTTTATTATTATTCTATATTTATTTTATTATTATTCTATATTTATTTTATTATTATATATTTATTTTATTCAGCAGTGGGAATGAATCAGTATTATTTTGTTGGGTTTCTCTGTTTTGTGTTATTCATTCTAATTACATTTTTTACTTTAAAATCTTTAATAAAACAAAAAAAAAAAAAAAAACAGAAATTAAATCAAATTTAAAGACTTTAAAGATCAAATGATTCAGTATTTTGTCTGAAACTAACCAGGATCTTCATGATATAAGCTTTAGTTAGTTTAGTTGTACCTGCCTGAGTTATTTTGTGTGTTTTTAAAGTGAGCAGAACAAATTAATCAGTAAATATTTTTTCCGTTGATTATATTTAAATGTTAATATTTGTTTAAAATGTTTAAATGCGCTTAAACAACGCGGAAGTTTGTTTCTTTATTCTCCGACAGCTTCTGAGCGATTCCTCTCTGAGCATGCGCAGTAGTGATGGGTAGTTCGGCTCTTTTCTGAGAACCGACTCTTTCGCAACGGCTCCCGAACGGCTCGTTATTTATTATTATTCTGAATATTTTAGCTAATAACACAGACGGTTCGTGAGTGGATGAGTTTTTCCTGGAGTCAATGTTTTAATGAGGAGAATAATAATCGTCTCTTTCTCTGCAGTTATTCTGTAATAAAACTTAATGTTTAATAGTTCAATAAAACTTTATCACTTTGTCCTACTTCCACTTTCACTTCACTGCATATTTTTGATGAGTTTAATATTTTTACTCTGCTGCTGCGTTACAGTGATTAAATGACCTGAGTCACTTCAGTGTCAAATTAAAGAACATTTCTACTTCTGCTCCAGTTACTTTTGTGTCTGAGTCTCTAGTTCTTCATCCGTGTCTGATCACATGGTTCAGCCATGAAAACAAAGTAAAAACTAAGTCCTGCCTCGTCCTCCTCTCACCAGACACAAACTAAAAGGGTTTATTTACTGTGTGTTTCATGTAAATTGAACCGTACGTTTTTGTTTTAGGTTTTACTACGACCTCATTCTTATTTTATTCTGATGTTCATGTTCTTTTGTATCTCGTGACTCTTGAACAGGTTCGTTTCTCTATGAACCAATAAACTGATCCTGGATCTTGAATGAACGAGTGAATGATAAAACCAGAGGAGTCGGTTCTCGCTCCGTGGGAATGACTCACTCTGCTGATTCACTACAGAGAATCGGCTCTTTTGCGCACGGCTCATCCCTCGCGCGCTCCCGGAGCGAACTGGAGGAAGTTTGGACCAACTTGTTCTCACCTGTCCCACTTCTGGCTCAAACCTGCGGCTTCAGGTGAGACTTTACCGAGTCCCGGCTCCTCAGCGGCTCCTCGCGGCTCCGGTACCGGGTCCCGGAGGGAGGAGGTTCCGACCGGAGGAGAATTCACCGAATTTTTATGTTACACGCTGTTTTTTTGTGGAGTTAATCAAACCGCTCAGGTGTTTGTTGGCTAATATGCTAAATGTAGCTTTATTGGTGTTAGCTGCTGGAGGTTAGCCGAGGCTAACACTCGTTCATGAGAATCAGCTGTTCATCAGAATCAGCTGTTCATGAGTTTCATTAGAGGAACGTGACTAAATGTTTTCTCCTCCTGCAGAGATGAACTCCTCCATGAACTCCTCCTCACACCTGGAGCAGCTGGCGGAGCGAGGTGAGTTCAAGAACAACCAGTTATTTAAGAGGAGGAGGAGAAGGGGGGGTTATATCTATATATATATCTATATATAGATAGATATATAGATAGATAGATAGATAGATATAACATTGTTTTATAATAATAATAATCTAGGGTCAGACTCTGAGGATGAGATGAGACTTGTTCTTCTTTTACCTCTTTTCCTTTATCATCTTCTTTTCTTCTTCTTCCCACTTTTCTTTTCATTGTCACTTCTTCTCCTCTGTCTTATTCTCTTCCTCCTCCTCATCTTTCCTCTCCTCCTTCTTATACCTCCTTTATAGTTTAGTTTTGTCCTGCTCTGGTGTTTTCATAGTTGTACATTTAAAATGAAGGAGCAGGAGAAGCAGTGAACTAGAAGATGATTTTTTATAAATGATTTTTTCCGTCTCATGAGTTTAAACGTCAGAATGTCTTTGTCTTTTGTCTCTGGTTTATTTGATCCTCTGATTTATTTAAAGATTTAATGATCAGGTTGTAAACTGGTTCCAGAGCAGAGATGGTTTGTGTTTGTGTTTGTGTTTGTTTCGTGGTGTAAAGCAGATGTGAGGAGGTGAACATGAGTCTCGTTAATGATCAACTCGTTCAGAACAAACCAACGTGTCAAATGAAAAGTGTTTGAATCGTGTGGAGTTTCTCTGTGACTCTTCGCTCCAGGAGCAGAGACTGTTTCCTGTGACTGTTGATCTGAACCAAAGAGTGTTTGTTCTTCAGTTTCCGTCTCTTATCAGCGACTGTGTTTATCACCAAACTTCCTCTGAGACAAACTTTAAATATTTAGAGTTTCCACCCAGTTCACTGGCTCCACCATCACAGGCGATAAGGAAGTCATTAGACCAGGGGGAGGAGCCTAACCATCACTAGTTTATGTGTTTGTAGTGCGTCATCCATGTTTGTAGTCCTTTATCCATGTTTGTAGTCCGTTATCCATTTATATGATCTCTGGTCTGAACTCATTCCTCCTTTAAACCGTCCAGGAGGAGGAGGAGGAGGAGGAGGAGTCCTCTCTGTCTGCCAATAACAACAACAACAATAATAATAAAAATAAAAATAACAACAACAACAACAACAACAACAATAATAATAAAAATAAAAATAACAACAACAACAACAACAACAATAATAATAAAAATAACAACAACAACAATAATAATAAAAATAACAACAACAACAACAACAACAATAATAACAACAATAATAACAACAATAATAATAATAACAACAACAACAACAATAATAACAACAATAATAATAATAACAACATCACATAAAAAGAAAAAAGACACAAAAATAAAAATAATAAAAGATTAATATCAGAAACAAACTTGTTTAAAGATAAAATCAATCTCCTGCTTTAATGTGACAGAACTTCAACAGAATGAAGACAGAAACGTCCCCGAGGCTCCATCAGGTCCTCAGACCTCCACCTCCAGCCCGGACCCGTCCCACCTGGACCCGTCCCACCCGTTCTACGACGTGGCCCGACACGGCATCATCCAGGTCTCAGGTCAGTCACAACGTCCAACTAAAGACATGAAGGTTTTATACTAAACCTGATCCCTGCAGCATCAGAGCTGCTGCTGCTTTAATGGAGCCAGAGAAAATAATGAAAATAATAATAATAATAATAATAATAATAAGACAGTAGATGTTTCCTTTACTGGACACAGTCAATCACTGGTTCTTATTTATGTCTCAGATCATAAACTCATTTAAATATTAGTCACAGACTCAGTTTTTCATTTAAAAGTTTGTTCTTGTTTTGATTATTTTTTTCTGTCTTTTTAAATAAATATAAACATCTTTAATGTGTTAAAGTGTCTGTTTCTTCTTCAGGTGACGACAACTACGGCAGGAAGTTAATCACCTTCAGCAGCTGTTGCCTCCCTCCGTCTCATCAGCTCGATCATCGACGTCTGCTGGAGTACGAGACCCTCTTGTCTGGTCCAGTCCTGCTTAGGTCCCGGTCTAGGTCCTAGCCTCGGCCTAGGCCTGTCCCTGGTCCGGCCTAGGTCTGTCCTGTCCCGCCCTGTCCGGTCCGCCTAGTCTGCTAGTCCTAGCCTGGTCCTAGGTCCTGGTCCTAGGTCTAGGTCCTGGTCCTAGGTCCTGGTCCAGGTCCAGGTCCTGGTCCTGTGTTTGACGTCCAGTTGTTGTGTCCTGCAGGTACCTGAAGTTCACTCTGGACCAGTACGTGGAGATGGACTACATCCTGGTTTACTTCCATCACGGTCTGAGCAGCAGAAACAAACCGTCGGTCAAATGGTTACGAGAAGCTTATAACGAGTTCGACCGCAAGTACGGACGCACATAAAGTCTGGACCTGGAAATATCAGACTGAACGAATGAATGAAATGTGACGCGTCTCCACAGATACAAGAAGAACCTGAAGACTCTGTACGTGGTTCATCCAACAAACTTCATCAGGATCATCTGGAACATCTTCAAACCTCTGATCAGGTACAAACGCCCGACATCTTCTTCTTCTACGCTCCTATTCCCACTCACACCTTCTTCTTCTACTCTTCTATTACCAGTCACATCTTCTTCTTCTACTCTTCTATTACCTGTCACACCTTCTTCTTCTACGCTCCTATTCCTGTCACACCTTCTTCTTCTACTCTATTACCTGTCACACCTTCTTTGTTGGTGTTGTTTCTCTTCACTCTTTTCTTCCTCTGTGGTTTTGTGTGCAGTCATAAGTTCGGACAGAAGCTGATGTATGTGAACTATCTGGCTGAACTGAAGGATCATCTGAACTATGAGCAGCTCATCATCCCTCCTCCCGTCCTCAGGTTCTTCCTCTTCTTCTTCTTCTCTGGTTCTGTTCTCGTAGCGTTCAGGTTCTGTAGTAAAACGTTAGTGTGAAGGTTCCTTTATTTAAATTAACAAACTGTCATGTGACCTGTTCCTCAGACATGATGAGAAGCTACGAGCCGACCAATCAGGAGCCCCCCGCCCCCCCGTCAACAAACCCCCCCCTCGACCACCTCTGCCCACCCAGCAGTTTGGAGTCAGTCTGCAGTAGTGAGTTACCCCCCCCCCCCCCCCCCCCCTCCATCTACCCCCCCATTAAACCCCCCCACCATTAACCAACCTCCTGTTTCCTCTCAGCATCAGAGAGAAGAACCGAGGAGCCGTGATTCCTCCGGTCGTTTCTCAGACGGTTTCCTTCCTCAAGCAGAACGGTGACCTTCATCTTCATCATCTTCATCTTCATCATCCTCCTCTTCATCATCTTCATCTTCATCATCCTCCTCCTCCTCCTGATGAAGGTGTCTCTCAGGTCTCTGACGTCCTCCTTCTGTTTCAGGTCTGAGGACAGAGGGACTCTTCAGACGCTCGGTCCGAGTCCAGATCATCAAGGACGTTCAGAAACTCTACAACCTGGGTGAGAGACATCGGCCTCCTCCTGCTCCTCCTGCTCCTGCTCCTCCTCCTCCTGCTCCTCCTCCTGCTGCTGCTGCTCCTCCTCCTCCTCCTCTAGCTCCTCATCTTCTTCTTCTTCTTCATCAGGTTTTTGGCTCCGTTTCTTCTTCTTCTTTGGTTTTATTCTGCGTTTCTTCTTCTTCTTTGGTGTTGTTGTGATCAGCTGTGTTGTGGTTCCAGGGAAACCCGTGGACTTCGCTCAGTACCAGGACGTCCACGTTCCTGCCGTGATCCTGAAGACGTTCCTCAGAGAACTTCCTGAGCCTCTTCTCACCTTCAGGGTCTATAACCAGGTCCAGGAGATCCTCAGTGAGTCTTCATCATCTCCTTCACCTTCATCATCAGGTTACAGGGCCTAACAGCTGTGATCTACCTGTCCAGGTGTGAACAGCAGTCTGAGGGTGACCAGGTGTAAACAGATCA
Source organism: Mugil cephalus (assembly GCF_022458985.1). NCBI lineage: Eukaryota > Metazoa > Chordata > Actinopteri > Mugiliformes > Mugilidae > Mugil > Mugil cephalus. Next base: position 488,203 of record NC_061791.1, on the reverse strand, counting down.
TGGAGAGTCTCCCTGAACACAACTTCATCGTAGCCAAATACCTGCTGAGCTTCCTCCACATGGTACGACCCCGATCCACGCTTCACTTCCTGTTCACACCAAACCTGGTCTCACCTGGTCTCACCTGGTCTCACCTGGACCAGCTTTAACTCACCTGGTCTTAACTCCAGGGAGGATTAGAATAGAAAAAGCCTCCGTTTGTTCCACAGTGGGAAAGTTTGAAACATCACAGATACAGAAACGTAACAAGAATAAAAAATAAGATTAAAGAACTGTAATAGAATCAAACAGAACAAAGTACAAAGTTCTGACAAATATACAAACAGGAATGAACTGAATTAGTTCTGTATTAAAACACATTTAAAACAAAATAATCAGGTTTGTTTTTTCTAAATCTTCATTTAACTCATAAAGTTTTCATTTCAGAATTAAAACCTTTGAGGCTGATTTTCTGCAGCGTCGCTGTTTTTTTAAATATATTTTATTTTGGACATGAAGCTAATTTCATCTGATGATGAACCACTGAGGACACCTTCAGGTCAACCAGGGAACTACATCTACATCTGATCAGCTGTTGTCTCCTTGTCTCCTTGTCTCAGGTGTCCCAGGAGAGCATCGCCAACAAGATGAGTGCGTCCAACTTGTCCTGTGTGTTTGGTGTGAACCTGGTTTGGCCTCGTCACTCGTCCATTTCTCTGTCGGCTCTGACGCCGCTGAACATCTTCACCGAGATCCTCATCGAACATTTCCCCACCGTCTTCGGCTCCCGCTGCCCCCCCGGCCAGGTAACACCCTGACTCCGCCCCCCCGCCCAGGTAACACCCTGACTCCGCCCCCCCGGTCAGGTAACACCCTGACTCCGCCCCTCTATGCCCCCACCCAGGTAACACCCTGACTCTGCCCCCTGTCTGCCCAGGTAACACCCTGACTCCGCCCCTCAAGGTAACACCCTGACTCCGCCCCCTCTTGCCCCACCCTGACTCCGCCCCTCTATGCCCCCACCCAGGTAACACCCTGACTCTGCCCCCTGTCTGCCCAGGTAACACCCTGACTCCGCCCCCTGCCCCGCCCCTCACTCCTCTGGGGATGGACCTTCTCTCAGGAGACGGATCCGTCTTCAGACAGAGACGATTGGACGCATTTAAAGACAGATTTATTTTTTATATATATTTTTATATTTAATTTGTTTGTTGTAAAACTTTTATATAAAATGTTCTTTGAGGTTTTTGCACATTTTCAATTATATTGTTTTGGATTCGTTTTAAAACACTAAAAAGAAACTGGACGAACCAGTTTATAAAATATTTACTGATAAAATGAATAATTATAATAATAATAAGCAGCTTCTGGTTCAATAAATTAAATAAAGTCTTTATTCAACTCAACTTTCTGTTTCTGCATTAAACTTTAAATATGAACTCAGAGGGAGGGGGGACGGGTGGGGGGGAGGGAGGGGAGGGAGGGGAGGGAGGATCAGCTGATGGTGAATAAAAACAAACCCTGGAATCGACTCGTTAGTTGTTGAACTTTGTTTATTAATGATTCATTTTTTGTAAGAACTTGGTACAAAAGGGTGAGACTACTTTCCTCCTTCCTTCACCTCGGTCGGTTTAATGCATCGTAAAGAAAAAGAAACTACGTTGGCATATTTATTTAAGACAAACACGTTCCTATACAGCACTACCCACTGGACACACACTTCAGTCCCACTCACACCAGCGCCTCCTTGTGGCAAAAGAACATCAACGTTAAGCTAGAGTCAGGATGTAGAACTGGAACCATGGAGAACCCAACGTTCTCCTCCTCCTCCTCCTCTTTTATTCATTTCTTTATTTTTTTGCTCCTTGATAAAAGAATATAAAAATGTTTCTTCTTTTTTGTTCAAATGTCGTGTCGTGTATTAAAATAGATCTGTTTACTGCACAGTTTCTCCCGGAGAAGATTTGTAGAAACGGATGAAGAGATGGAGGGAGGAGGGAGGAGGGGGGGATTTATTTAAAGGGGGGGTCTGTTATTTTCCTTCTGTTTTCTGGAGGCAGCGATATGAACTCGATATGCATCACATGGCACATTCAGCTTCATCTGATCATGACTGGATTCGTTTTAAAAGGCAAAGTCTGTTTAAACGTGATAGACGGGTTTGATCCGGGGGGCGGGGCATGGAGGGGGCGGGGCATGGAGGGGGCGGGGCCAAACCAACGAGACTAAACATGATCAATGATTCATCTGGTACCGTCACATTTAAATGATCCTAATTAATGATTTAACTCAAACGAACCCCGGAATCTGAATGAAGACGTGTTTAAACGGTTTCATATCGTCTCTTATTCTTGTTCAACATTTGGTATAAAAGTTTATTATCTAGAAGAAGAACATTTATTATTTCTGTGTCTGTTGTTATTATCATTATTATTATTGTGGTGGATTTAAATGAACGTTAGCATCCAGGCGTTAGCTACGTAGCTTCATGTTTTTTTAAAAAGTTTCTGTTCGTGACGTTTGTTTGAGTTTAGTCTCGATGGTGAAGAACCAGCCTCCCTCCTCTGTTACAGACGAGTCAGCGCCCGTCTGTCCTGCGCGCCCTGAACGCCTCCTCCTCTACAGTGAATGAATCAGGACGTTTTATTCTGTTTCTTTTTTCTTCAACGCGTTTGTAGCAGCCGAGCGTTGAACCTGAACGCGTCCGGTCCGACTTTAAATCGAGTGTTTTTGTCGTATTGCTCGTCTGGATGTGACCTGATATGACTCAAACTAAACCAGAACCAGAACCAGAACCACCTCCTCTCAGTCTGAACGCTTCTTTCTGCTCCTGATAAAAGGCGTTTATTCTTTTTTATTCTTTCCGACCGTTTGTTCATGTTTGTGCATCAGAAACCTGCACCTGGACCGACAGGTGACAACAGGTCAAAGAAAACCTACGCGACACTAAAATGGAACCTCTCTGGACCAGCAGGAAGACTAGTGAGACACGAGGAGCCGGACCAGAACCAGGACCGGGTCTGGACCGGCTCCAGCGACAGTCAGAGTTGTTGCAGTTTGACAGAGTCGTCCCATTTCTGATTCATTTAAAAACTAAAAATACAAAATAATAATTAGACGCAACAAAGAGCAGAACCTGGACGTGTTTGTACTTGAGGCAGTGTTCATGTGTTCATGTGTTCATGTGTCGGATTAAAAACATAGAAAAGAGGCGGGGACGGGGGGGGGGGGGGGCTCGACCCCCCAGCACAGACACACAGACGAAGGTTTTTGGCATATTTGTCCTGGTTAAAGGGGGAAAGGACGGAGAGAGGACGAGTGCAGCTGGAACTAAGGACGCTCCTTTAAACACGTCCTGTGATGGAAGCAAAACCACCTGAAGCCCCGCCCACAAACAGCTGATTGGCTCCGGCTAAACTAGCTTCACGGCTAACGGCTAAACTCTTCCTGCTCCACTAGTGTTTGTTTCCATCACAGAAACTTAAAGGAGGCGTCTCGGCTTCAGAGGTGTGACTCCGTAAAGTTAAAAACCGAACAAACCCGCGATGATGATGATGATGATGATGATGAAGATAATAATACAGCGTATGTACAGTGACCCCTCGAATACTCCAACATTTATCAACAGGCATCAGCATGAAAATACTAAAATCTCCACTAGAAATGCTAATTTCTGTACTTTTTTTTTATCTTAAATACTTTTTTTCTTTGACTTCTTCTTTAACTCTATTAATACTGAAAAAAGTTACTCTCTGTTTTTGTTTGAAGGCTCGTATGCGTTCACATACACGATGAAAAAACATTTCCTGAATTCTTATGGCAAAAAACATTGTTCGCAGGAGAATGAGAACAAACATCTACTCGATATATCGTCGCTGTACATCTACCTACGCTCGCTCTCAACGCACCACAACAATTAGACCTGGCTTTAAAAAAGGGAAACATCTGGTGGAGCAGCGCTGCTAACGCCGCTAACGCCGCTAACGCCGCTAACGCCGCTAACGCCGCCGCTAACTTCTTGTAATAAATACATTAAGGCCAAGAATAAATAGAAAAGAACTTAAAAAAAGAAATCTCGTAAGCACTGTAGGTGTTGGGTTTAAAAAATACTTGAATCGAGTGGAGCCTCTCGCTTCGTCCCGATCGATGGGTGGAAAAGATCATGGCTGCCCTAAGAACTCGGTTTGGGGGGCGGGGCTGAGTGGGCGGGGCTAGTTGTTGGCGTCGTCCTGGCTGTGGGCGTGGCTCGTCTGCAGGGTGGTGGTGGTGGTGGAGGAGGGGCCTGGGCCGGAGGCGGCGCTGCTGCTGCTGCTGCTGCTGCTGCTGCTGGGGGGGGGTTTGGTCCAGGGCGGGGGGAGCAGGGAGGAGGCGGCGGCGATGGTGGCGGTGGTCGTCATGGTGACCTGGATGAGCTGCTCCCGTTGGATGAGCTTGATGAGAGACTTGAGGCGGTCGAGTGAAGCTGTGGCGTCTCTCTGGCGACCCAGGAGGCGCTCCCTCACCTCCAGACATTGCTGCAGGAAACAGGAGGGCAACTTCCTGTTAGCTTTAAGGTAGCTGCTAGCGCTAAAGTAGCTGTTAGCTTTAAGGTAGCTGCTAGCGCTAAAGTAGCTGTTAGCTTTAAGGTAGCTGCTAGCGCTAAAGTGGCTGGTAGCTTTAAAGCAGCTGGTAGCGCTAAAGTAGCTGTTAGCACTGAAGTAGCTGTTAGCTTTAAAGTAGCTAGTAGCATTAAAGTAGCTGCTAGCATTAAAGTAGCTGGGAGCTATAAGATAGCTGTTCTTGTTAAATTAGCGTTAAAGTAGCTGCTAGCTTTAAGATAGCTGTTAGCGTTAAAGTAGCTGCTAGCGTTAAAGTAGCTGTTAGCTTTAAGTAGCTGCTAGCAATAAAGTAGCTGGGAGCTATAAGATAGCTGTTCTTGTTAAATTAGCGTTAAAGTAGCTGCTAGCTTTAAGATAGCTGTTAGTGTTAAAGTAGCTGTTAGCATTAAAGTAGCTGCTAGCTTTAAGATAGCTGTTAGCTTTGGCAGCTATTAGCTTTAAAATAGTTGTTAACTATAAGACAGCTGTTGGCGTTAAAGTAGCTGTTAGCGTTAAAGTAGCTGCTAGTGTTAAAGTAGCTGTTGCCGTTAAAGTAGCTGTTAGCGTTAAAGTAGCTGTTAGCATTAAAGAAGCTGCTAGTGTTAAAGTAGCTGCTAGCTTTAAAGTAGCTGTTAACTATAAGACAGCTGTTGGCATTAAAGTAGCTGCTAGAGTTAAAGTAGCTGTTGGCGTTAAAGAAGCTGTTAGCATTAAAGTAGCTGCTAGCTTTAAAGTAGCTGCTAGCTTTAAAGTAGCTAGTAGCATTAAAGTAGCTGCTAGCATTAAAGTAGCTGGGAGCTATAAGATAGCTGTTCTTGTTAAATTAGCGTTAAAGTAGCTGCTAGCTTTAAGATAGCTGTTAGCGTTAAAGTAGCTGCTAGCGTTAAAGTAGCTGTTAGCTTTAAGTAGCTGCTAGCAATAAAGTAGCTGGGAGCTATAAGATAGCTGTTCTTGTTAAATTAGCGTTAAAGTAGCTGCTAGCTTTAAGATAGCTGTTAGTGTTAAAGTAGCTGTTAGCTTTAAAGTAGCTGCTAGCTTTAAGATAGCTGTTAGCTTTGGCAGCTATTAGCTTTAAAATAGTTGTTAACTATAAGACAGCTGTTGGCGTTAAAGTAGCTGTTAGCGTTAAGTAGCTGCTAGTGTTAAGTAGCTGTTGCCGTTAAAGTAGCTGTTAGCGTTAAAGTAGCTGTTAGCATTAAAGAAGCTGCTAGTGTTAAAGTAGCTGCTAGCTTTAAAGTAGCTGTTAACTATAAGACAGCTGTTGGCATTAAAGTAGCTGCTAGTGTTAAAGTAGCTGTTAGCGTTAAAGTAGCTGCTAGTGTTAAAGTAGCTGCTAGCTTTAAAGTAGCTGCTAGCGTCTGAGTGTCGTGTACTTTGAGCGTCTGGTTGAGCTTCTCGTCCTGCTCCTCCAGGTGACCACACTCCTTCTTCAGCTCGTTGTTTCTCCTCAGCAGTCGTCTCTTCTCCTCCTCCCTCACTAGAAACAGAAGAAGCTGCTTTAACACAAACGTCTGACGTGTCATCGGTTGGTTCGTGGACTCGGTTTCTTACCCGTCTTGTGTGTAACGTAGGACTGGACGAAGTTCTGAGGCCACGACATGTTCTCCTTGTTCAGAACCTGCAGAACACAAACCAAACCCTTTAGTTCTTGGTCTTTAGCTGTGATTAGCAGCCTGACGCCTCCTGACGCCTCCTGACGCCTCCTGACGCCTCCTGGAGCTCCTACCTTCTTCTGGCACTTGGGGCAGTACCAGGGGCCTCTGGGGGGGGTTTTGAGGGGCGGGTGGAGGCAGTTGGGGTGGAAGGCCCGGGGGCAGTTGTGGCAGGGCTGCAGCTCTCCGTCCTCCTTACAGATGGCACAGTGGTCGTCATGCTCCACGTCCTCCTGACAACACACAGGACTCAGCGTCAGTTCAGGCGCATGGAGGCGTTTAGCGGCGTTTAGCTTAGCGGTTTAGGCGTCATGTGACCTACCTTCCAGCAGAAATCCTCAGAGTCTAGCGTGTAAATGGAAGCAGAGCAGAGGTTAGTGGCAGGTTAGAGCTGAAGCCGTGCAGGAGTTTCAATGTTTGGAGTCACACGGTGACTGGACTCGTTCAGTCTGATCCTGAGCTCAGGTTTTAAGGAGCGACATGAATCCTGACATGTAGCATGTGCTCTCAATGAAAGTTAGCTTAGCATTGATATGTAGCATGTACCCTTAATGGCAGTTAGCTTAGCATTGATATGTAGCATGTACCCTTAATGGCAGTTAGCTTAGCATTGATATGTAGCATGTACCCTTAGTGACAGTTAGCTTAGCATTGATATGTAGCATGTACTCTCAATGAAAGTTAGCTTAGCATTGATATGTAGCATGTACCCTCAATGGCAGTTAGCTTAGCATTGATATGTAGCATCTATCCTTAGTGGCTCTTAGCTTAGCATTGATATGTAGCATCTATCCTTAGTGGCTCTTAGCTTAGCATTGATATGTAGCATGTATCCTTAGTGGCTCTTAGCTTAGCATTGATATGTAGCATCTATCCTTAGTGGCTCTTAGCTTAGCATTGATATGTAGCATGTACCCTTAATGGCAGTTAGCTTAGCATTGATATGTAGCATGTACCCTTAGTGACAGTTAGCTTTGCATTGATATATAGCATGTACCCTTAGTGAGTTAGCTTTGCATTGATATGTAGCATGTACCCTTAGTGACAGTTAGCTTAGCATTGATATCTAGCATGTACCCTTAGTGACAGTTAGCTTAGCATTGATATGTAGCATGTACCCTTAATGACAGTTAGCTTAGCATTGATATGTAGTATGTACCCTTAGTGGCTGTTAGCTTAGCATTGATGTGTAGCATTCCTGGGTGATAGTTAGCTTAGCATTGATATGTAGCATGCCTGGGAGATAGTTAGCTTAGCATTGATGTGTAGCATGTACCCTTAGCGGCTGTTAGCTTAGCATTGATATTGTAGCTTCTGGATTGTACAATGAGCTCATTGGTAAATGTCATGATGTCCAGATGGAGAGAGGTCTAGGGGAGGGGAGGGGTTTGTGGGTCCAGGTCTAAGGGAGGGGGGGGGGGGAGGGGTTTGTGGGTCCAGGTCTAGGGGAGGGGGGGGGGGAGGGGTTTGTGGGTCCAGGTCTAAGGGAGGGGGGGGGGGGTTTGTGGGTGAGTTATCAGGTGACGTTACCTCGCGCTGACAGGAAGAGTGAACTGTTCAGGTAATGTGACGCCAGACGTTTACGCTGCAGAGACAAAGACACTGAATCAGAATGAGAAGAAGAAGAAGAAGAAGAAGAAGAAGAAGAGACGTGGGCGGAGCTCGGACCTCGGGTTCGAACAGGCCGCTGTAGGCCGGGTTGGCTGTGCTTCTCCTCTTCCTCTCCTGCCTCTTCGTCTGGATCTCTGCACAAACACAGAGTCCAGGAACAAGCAGCAGGACGTGAGTGTTTTTCAAATGTAACACGACAAAGTCACTGGAGAAAAACCCTTAGATGCTAAATCATACATTTCCCATAATGCAACAGGACAGTATTAGACTGACACTATAGAAGATGAAGCTGAACGTCTGAAAGGGGCTAAAGTTAGCTACTGTTAGCTACCGTTAGCTCACTGCAGATGAAGTGTTAATAAAGGGACGTGAGGAATAAAGACCTACAGTGACAAATATGCTGGTATTTAAGACTCTCTGAAGCTTTAAATAAAAGTTAAAGTAATAAAAGTTAAAGTGAGCCGACCTTCCAGGTGCTCTGTGGTGACGAGGCCGAGCGCCACCATGAAGGCGATTTTCTGTGGAAGAGAAGAAGAAGAAGAAGGTGAGGATGAGGATGAGTAAAGATGGCGTCTCTCCTGATGAAGATGAGTTGAGTCTCACCTCTGGATCCTCGTCTTTCTTCGGGGACTTGGGGGACTTGGGGGACTTGGGGGACTTGGGGGAGGGCGGCGCCTCCTGTGGTGGGAGGTCGGCCGTGGCCCCCGGGGACCCGTCAGTGCTGCTGGGGGCCTGAGGCTGGATTATTATCACCTGAGAACAGGACGAAATGAATCAACCCTGAGATGAATCTGATTGTTTTCCATCACTAGTTTAAATAAAGTTTTTTTTAAAATTGATTTTCACCTTGACGGCTTCGCTGACGGTCGACACGCCGTTGCCGGGGGCGGGGGAGGCGGCGATGATGGCGTACGCTACGCCGGGCCCCGCGGACGCGTGCTGGGCGGGGCCGCCGGCGTCCGGGGGGCCCGAGGGGGCGTCGCTCTGGCCGTTGGGCTGCTGGTCCGGGCTGAAGGTGCTGTTGGCGGTGGGCAGCGTGGGGCCCTGGCTCTTAGGACTCACCACGGCCGTGGCCCTCTGCAGGCCCAGCGGCTGCAGCTCCTGGCAGGGCCCGTGAGGAAGGCTGTCGGGGATCTGGGTCTTTGGCCTGACCTGGACGGGACAGAACCAGACCACACCCAGGGGGAGGAGCTTCAGAAATACATATACTACACTAAATGTACACGTCCAGACGTTTTTTAACCTTTTCTCTTTAACTCGGGTTTAGTTCATGTGTCTCTGCTGCCTCCTGCTGGACTCTGACTGACACAACCAGCGTTTACTTCCAGTAATTAAACTCTTAATTAACTTTATCTGGTCAAAGTTCAAATGATAAAACACATATATGTAAAACAGAAGAACTAAATGACTCAATGATTTAAATCAGTGTCTGATCTGAGCTGATTAAACCCATGAACTTGTGCTGGAGACCAATCAGGTTTGAGTCTGTCAGTCATGTGACCAAAGTAAATAATCTGCCCGGATACAGGAACATGATACCTGTCTATTATTTATCTGTTATTACGTACATTATATATATTTATCTGTTATGTATCCATTATTCGTTTACTACTTATTTCTTATTTATCTAGTTTATCTCATTATTTACCTGATTGGCTGCTTGTCCTGCCTGTTTATAGCTGTTTCTTATCTATTATTTTATCTGGTTTTATTCACCTGAGGTAGCAGAGTGGCGGCTTGTCCTGCCAGCCGATGCAGGGAGCTGACTTGAGGCACCTTGATGGGAACAGCAGTGAGAGTTCCCAACATCTGAAACACAGAGAAACCAGGAGGAGACTTTAGTTCATCAGAAAAAAAATCCACCATTTAACTCATTTCATCTGATTTAGAGCTGGAACGAAAATACATTTTAAAAGCTCAATAATCATCAAGTAGAAACCAGTTCCTGTTGTTGTTGTAGTAACAACATTCAGCCACGGGGGGCGCTGTTCTCCCACCAGTCCTCAGTGTGGCTCCAGTAAACGGACCAGGACCAGGACCAGGACCAGGACCAGGACCGGAGTCATTTCATGGACGCGTTTAAACAGAAACCATTTAAACTGGAACGAATGAATCGTCTATTTAAAGACTTCAAACATGGCGTCTGCTCTTCTTCTGCTGTTCATGAATCCGCTGCTGAGCTGTGATTGGTCGACACGCTCAGCGAGTCACTTCCTTTCAGTAACAAAAAAGAGAGAAAGTTTCCTCCTCCTCCTCTTTTCTTCTTCTGTGAAATCCCTTCGTTCTGTCGTACTGTGCTGCAGAGCGGGAGGAGGGAGGAGGGGGGGGGAGCAGGGAGGCTGAGGCTGGTTTCCATGGAAACTGCAGAGATGAAAATTCTTGCAGTGCTTTCATTTTGGTAATTGCTGCCTCTTTTCTCCAAACCTAAGCACCTTCTCTTTGGGGGGGGGGGGGGGGGGGGGGGGCTCTTCCTCTTTCTCCTCCACTTCCTCCTCTTCCTCCTTTTTCTCCTCCTCTTTCTTTCTCCTCCACTTCTTCTTCCTCTGCTCAGAAACCTCATGATGAGTCCACGCTAACAGTTAGCACACAGTGCTAAGCTAATGCTAGAGCCTGTGGCCAGTTTATTAGGTACAGCAGTGACGTCCTGACCTACAGATGAACTGATGCTTTAAGGCTTTAAGGCGTCAGTAAAACTCTGATACGGTTCCAGGTTAAAGGTGGGACAGTGTGTGTGTGGGGGGGGCGTCGCTCACCTGTGGGGGGGGCAGGTCTCTCCTGGTGAAGGGGTGGACTGTCTGGAGGTTGATGGGGGACGTCTGCAGTGGCTCCGCCTTCTGTCCGTTGATGTGAGCCGTCACCATGGAGACGGGGGCCTTGGCCGGTACCACGGAGATGGAGATGCTCTGAGGGGGGGGTTTGATGAGAGACAGAGGCTTGGCCCCCCCCACAGGACAGGTCCGGACCGCCAGCTTCTACAGAGACACACACGAGCGTCAACACAACTTTTCACACTCAGGATCATTTAAATGTTCGGTTCAGGAGAAGGAAAGAAATGTGGAACTGGAATCAGTCGATAAACTGCAGAGCGGGAACAAAAGACGCCCTGAGTTTATTCTGGTTAGTTATTTATTTAATTCCTCCTGAACAATGGCGGCTCAGGGGCCTCATTGTTTCAGGATCAATGGATCTGGACCCTCAGATCGTCCCAAAGGTCAGAGCGAAAAGACTCAGGAAACAACGGGACAGAGTCTAGAGACAGAAACTTAAAACCAGAGGAGCAGAGGCAGGATGAGTCCTGATACGCTGCTGATGCTAACGCTGCTGATGCTAACGCTGCTGATGCTAACGGTAGTAATCTATCATCTCTAGCATCTCAGAGTCTGGAAATAATTCATCATTAAACATCTTTATATTTAATCTTCACTGACGGCGTTTTATCAGAAAACAAAGATCATAAGTTTTTATAAAATGCTGATGATGAAGAAACAAAGAGAGATGTTAGTTTGGAGGCTAAAGATGAGAGGACAGAGTCTGTCTTTACTTCACACTGAGACGTTGCCATGGAGACGCATCACTACATCACAGGAGAGATGCTACGAGAACGACGGAGGAGAAGAAAGAGAGGAAGAAGAGGAGGAGGAGAATATCCCACTGGTCCTTTAACGTTTTACTATATTATATTTATTTATTCTGATTAAGTGAAGCTTCCTCCTGATCCAGATCTGGGTCCTGACAGGTGCCGGTTTAAACCTGGTTCTGGTTCTGGTTCAGTTCTGGAGAGGAGAACCTGTTGTTCATGTGTGAACTAGACTCTGGTGATGAGCTGTAGATAAAAGCTAAATAAATGAAAACAGCCTCAGATAAAACGGCCTTTTTGGCAGCGTGGATGAGCTGAGGCCTTAGACCAGGACCAGAGGGGGTCTGAGCGAGTCCAACGGGCCCGGGGGGAGGCTCCGAGGGTCCGGGAGGATCCGGGGAGGACAACAAGCGTTTAACACGTTGGATTAGCCGGGATTAAGGACGTTTTGAGCTAAACCTGACGCTGCTGCTGGTTTTACACCATAACCAGGACGTTAACACGTTAACAGTCAGGATCCGTTTTAAAACGGTTTCACTTCTAAAACGTCTGAGTTTCATCACTAAAGTTCCTCCACTTCTCTTAAATAAAGACACAGACTGGAAGGTTTAGAGCATTTATTTACTTCTGTCTCTCATTTGTTCATACGCTAATTTTGAAAGTTTTTTCTTTCACTATTTTATTTAGATTTTACTTTATTGTTTTATATTTTATTTGACCACATTTCTGTCATTTTGCTACATTTTTATTTACATGTTATTTTTATATTTTATTTTACGACAACATATTTTAGTTTAGTAGATTTTCACAGATTTTTTATTTTAGTCACAATGCTGATGATAAACTCTTTATTTATCTCGTGGTGTGAGACATTAAGGGTTTGATGTTTTGCAGCTTAATTCATTGATAAAGACGGTGGAAGATTTATTTAACTGTGATTAATGTTTTTCAGGTTTAAAACCAGCAGTTAATCATCACTTCACTGTTTTATCCTGTTAGTCATCAGCTGCTGGGACGTCACAGTCAATTAAATCAGTTATTATCACCAAATAGTAGTAAACACAGAAGCATTTTCAAAGGACTCATTTAGAATAACAGTCGTGTTTGGAGGTTTTTCTAAAGAACATCTGATAGTTCGTTATGTTACAACCACACAATATAATATAAATAATGATAAAACCACATTAAACCAGCTCAGCTCACACAAACAAACCTGAAACCAACGAACCAACGAACCAATGAACCAACGAACCAATGAACCACAGCGTCTCTAAGGTGACGCGCTGTGACATTAATTTGTCCCTGACAGGCTTCCATAGTTACTCAGAGCTAAACTCAGATACATATATTTCTGAGCTGTAACATCGATCCTTTCACTTTCTGCAGCTCTGGGATCAATACTCGGATATAAACCGTGGTCAGTTTGAGTTATTGATCTGAAACATAGCAGCACAGAGTCAGAGCTATTTTTACCCCCTAACGTTTACATTTTACCACCTTCATCACACACACGCTTTTTATGTGTTTAACTAGAAACACGTTCACAGCTTCAGATCAGGACAAAATAAACTGAGACCACAGAACAAACTCCTACAGACTAAATGAAAAGACGCGTTAAGACTAAAGGCAGGACAGCGGAGACGTCTGGTGATTCATCGATTAAACCGGTGAATAAATAGAAATGAAGGAACCTGCTGTTTAACTCTGAGCTGAGTGTAACGTCGCAGCTTTGCTGAGTTTCCTAAAGTGACGGCTGAGCTCTGAGGGTGGAGGGTTTGTGACTGAGGGGAGGGGTCAGGGAGAGGGGGGACAGCTGGCTCTCCTGGGGGGAGGAGGGGGGGGACGGGGGAGGACGGGGGAGGTTGGAGGCCAGCAGATGGACTCCCACTAACAATGGAGGAAGACAGATGCAGCCACAAAGAACAGAAACCACACAAAACCACCAACAGAGACGCGGTTCCTCCTCCGGCCACTAGAGGCTGTGACGCCGGAACAAACCAGGAAACAACTTCCTGCTCTGGAAGTTTCCTGCAGCTTCAAACGTCCATAAACCACCAATAAAATGACTTCACCTGCAGGTTTGTTCCTGAAAGCAGGAGAACTCATGTTTGACGTGTTGTAAAAACCTTTTAAATGTAACTGTTATTATCAAAGTCACTGAACCGAGAATTTAGTTTATGACACAACAGATTTTTACACTTTTATATTTTATTTTACCAGATGTCTACTTATTTTTTATGTTTTTCATTTATTCATTTTTAAACTAGATTTTTACTTGAATTTTGTTTTTATTTTATTTTACCAGATTTATACCTATATTTTATTTTTATTTACTTTATTTTTACTTATATTTTTTTCCAGATTTATACCTATATTTTATTTTTCTAATTTATTTATGGTTTTTATTCAGTATTTATTTTAGGTTACCAGATTCTTCTTTTTTTTGTATTTTATTTTTTAATTTTTTCTACATTTAGGACCAGAGTTCATCTTGGAAATGTCCCAATGACCCAACAGAACTAACAGTTTTATTCTGTCGTCTGTTCACATTGAATGAACCGAGTAATAACTGAACATCTGCTGCATTTCTACAGACATGTGAGAACTTCCTACAGTCGCCCGGAGGCTTTGAAGCAGGACAAAGGCTTTGTCCCCCCCCGTCCTCAGCCTGAGGCCCAGAGGACACATCCCAACACACTGCAGCTCCATGCGGGGGGGGGGGGGACATGACGCAAGGTGGAGATGGAACAGATCTAGATCCACTAACACTAAACACAAAGATCCATGAAACCAGAACGAACCAAAACAAACATCTGAATGTTTCCAGTGACAGACTCAAAAAAAAGAAAGAAAAAACACTTTTTAAAGAATTTCTTGTAACTTTGTCCAATTTGAGACTTTTTCAGTTGAACAAAGACATAAAAAGGCCTGAACCACAGGTTGACCCACAAACCATCTGAACTACAACTAACACATTTATAGCAGCTAGGCTAACAGTTACCACCTGTTTCCTGACTTTGTACTAAGCTAAGCTAAGCTAAGCTAAGTACCTAACAGTTCTTAACTTAAAAACAAACTTCCCTTGTAAAGAACAATGTCACTAGAACTTTCTGAACTCGTTCTCCATGTATTTAATATTTATTAGCTACAAGCTAAAAGCTAAAAGCTAAAAGCTGCCGTAGCACTGACCACATCCCACAATAACCTGGAGGCAGCCGATCCGACTGAGCGCGCTCAGTAGCAGGGAAACCTGGACATATGGAGTCATTAAACGCAACAGGACGTCCTGGTTCCACTGACCCCTGAACGCACCGTTCCTCCCACAGGTAACGTCCTCCTGTAAATGCTACAACTACAACACGCTGATCATCACACCTGGATTCTGCTCAGGTCTGAGTCTGTTCAGTATTCTGATTATTTCAGCTCCTGACTCTGATGAGATGTTTCTTAAACCAGAGTGTGTGTTTATATCAGGGGTGAGACTTTAATATGTTAATTACCATTTAGAAATTACAAAAAACAAATGGTTGATTAAGGAAAGAAGAAAGGAAAGAAGGAAAGGAAGGAAGGAAGGTGAAGAAAACTAATTCAGCCTCAACATCGAACAGGAAGTTCATCTTATTTCTTCTCAGTACAAAGTAAAGTCCCAGTGAGACCTGATTTATATTCATTCATTCATTCACTCATTCATTCACTCAGAGCTCCGCCCACTTTGCTCAACATGGTTTGATTTGATCATCAGTGAGTTTTAGGTTAAGTTGTTTGGTGGTTTCTGTATTTAGGGACATTGTGAGACATTATCTTCAGTGTCTAACGTGTTTCACAGAATCACATGAAATAAAAAGTTCAAAGATTATTTCATTCCAGCAAGAAACTCTCTAATTAAAAATCAACCTGGTAAAAACAAGAAGACGAGAATCCAGAGTTCAAGCAGTAAAATCCAGCTTGCAGTTTTCCCTCTACTGCCAGCCTCCGTGCTAAGCTATGCTAAGCTATGCTAAGCTATGCAAGGCTAACCAATGGGTAATTATTTTCATTAGGGATCGTTTGGAACTAAGT
Source organism: Mugil cephalus (assembly GCF_022458985.1). NCBI lineage: Eukaryota > Metazoa > Chordata > Actinopteri > Mugiliformes > Mugilidae > Mugil > Mugil cephalus. Next base: position 472,748 of record NC_061791.1, on the reverse strand, counting down.
GTTCAGGCTGTAATTGTGAAATGAAAAATAGTGAAATAAAGTTTCACTCTAAATCTGAGATCATTTCATTCCAGCTACAAAACAATAAAACAATAAGCGTGTTTCATCCTGAGCCACACGGTGAAACACCAGCCTACCTGTCCGTTCTGCAGCTCATTGAGGCCTTTGCACAACGTCTGGTTCTGCAACAGAAAGAGACAGAAGAGATGAAATGAGTGCGATGGATGGAGATATTCAAACAGAAGCGTTTAGCATTCAGGAGGCAGAGCGTCCCAGCTGGGCCGGTCCCAGGCAGATCGGGATCTATTTGTCATCTGTAATCTAACGTTATTTATTTCCTCACTTCCCCGGCGGAGGCAGGTGGGGAGGGAGGGATCCCACGGATAAACAGAGGAGGATTCGCTCTTCACGCTGGGGAAATTTAGAACTGCAGATAGTTTCCAGATCAGCTGCTGCGACCGGGGAGTCGCAGGCGTAACTTCGCTTTACGACGTCCGCTCAGTTTCCCCGCGTTCAGATTTAATCAGGAAAAACAAAAAGCAAAGACCTGTAGCACGACAGCGTTAGCCTGGATGCTAACATGCATCATTATACAGAGTCTGACAGACATGGAGCTGATTCAGTTTCACTGCCGTTAGCTTCTTTAGGCTCGTTAAAGCTAATAAATGGCTAATATTATCTTTATGCTACGTATGTGGCTAACGCTACCATGTCGTGGTTAATGGAGGATCCTAAGCTGTTTTTCTTGTTTAGGCTAATTTAGTGGTTAAGGGAAGAGTTACTTTTAAAAGAAGAAGAAGAAGAAGGAGGAAGGAGTTTGAGAAGAAGTAGAAGAAGAGTTAGAAGAACGAGGAAAAGAAGGATGAAGAAGACGACCAAGATGTCTCCACGGTCTCCGTCCACATGGATCCAGTTTTGTTTCATCTTTGTTTTTCTACCTCCCGGGTGATGATTAGTGGGGGTTACCATGGTTACCACCCCTGACTCCTCTCACTGCTCTCCGTCCATCAGGCCTTTTAGTTCTGATGAAGATGCTGAGGTCATTGCATTGAGGCTGGATGTCATCAGGGAGTGAGACGCTGCTTCTTCACATCTTTTTATGTTTTATGTGAACAGCCTTGTTATATTTGGCATGTTGCTACGGAAACGAGCTTCCTCTTAAGAACCATCGTCTGAAGGGTGGAACAAACTGTGCCGAGGCTTTTTCTTCTCTTTCTCAGCCCGTGAAGTTTCAGAGCGGATTTCACTATCACTCTTTGCTCTTTCCAGGGTTTAGACTCAGCCAAGGATTCATCTCCCAGAAACACGGTGGTCAGAAATACCACGACGCCTGAAGGCAGCAGCTCCACATCAGCTGGCCCCAAATAAATCGGGTTAATTCCTGAGTTTAGTGCGATGACGCCGGAGGAAACGTGAAATAAAAATAAAATAAAGCTCTGACTCGGCGCCTTTTATCTGCTCCTCCTCCTCTGGCTCTAATGTCCAAACTCTCATTTATTATTTTTAATTGGTTTTGTCCCATCGCTGTTTACGTCTCTGCCTCCGACGATAAGAGACGGAATAATAGGAAATTAATTTGAATTCATTTACAGACGAAGCAGAAATGTCAGCTTTTACAATAAAACACTTTGCATCCTCTTCCTCCTCCTCTTCCTCCTCCAGAGGTTTTTTACTTCCTTCCACTGGAATCAGGTGCAGACTTCATGTTTAACACGTTTGTTTACATCCAGTCGGCTGCATGGCGTTGCCATAGAGACGGCGAAGCATCTCAAACATAAATCCTTCCTTCTGATCCATGTGCTGCTTCAATGGCCACAAAAATAATAATATATTAACATAGAAAGAAATAAAACTTAAATATTTGAGTATTTCCTGTCACCATGTGGAAGAAAAACTAATTAAAGTCTCATCTATCGTACGTCGCTCTTTGCTGGTTGTTAGCGACACCAGATCCAGCTTTTATTTAATCCTCATCCTTTTTTCTTCTTCTTTCTCTATTTTCAACCCATTCGTCAGCTCTGTGGTGACGAACAAATGAGTTTCCCTCCGTGAGGAACAGATCAGGTTATAGTAAAATCAGAAGAAAGAAATGAGTTGGCTGCAATCTCCCACCCGGCCACTAGATGGCTCTAACTTCTCCAGCCTGGTCTTTAATGGTTTTAGTGAATATCTTAGGGAAATATTTCCACAGCGTAATAATAAACCTTTTCTGCAGCTTGATCCTGTTCCTCATATGCATCTAAATGATCCCACGTAAATTTAAATAATATTTAATAATTTTAAACAGTGAAAAGCAGAAAGACTACTATATACTTATATAACTTATATGTCCAAACCCATTTCTCACTTATTTATAAATCAATAAAAACAAAACTAGTACAATTCTTATGAATGTTATCTTGATGCGCATTCAAATTACTTACACAAATATTTTCTCTGGATGTGATGATGTCAACAAACACGATATAGATGATTTAAATCAAAAGGTTCACGCTGGAGGTTTTCATTATATTAAGTCTTTCGGGCTGAGATGTAAATGTGAACGTTGGAGCTTTTCCTCCTGAATGTTTCATTTTATTTGGATAAATCTCATTGAATAAATACATAGAGGACGAGTCTGTGATCGTGACTTCATGACTCGATCGCGGCGTCGAGGCCGGTTCGAGGCCTTGAACATGAATATTCAAAGACGTTCTCCGGCTGCTTTTTGTTGCATTCTGATTCTTAAGTCGACTGTTTCCGCTCGGGTTTAGTTACCAGGCAACTTGGCTGCACATTTCACAGAGACGTGATGAAGCAAACATATTATTCTCTGCTCCGAGGGGGAAATATTTACATCCAGTCAGACGACGACGCTCTGGGAATCTGTCAGAAAGTCATAAAGGGAAAAAGGTGGCGCGTGTTCATCCTTAAATCTGAGCTCCAACCAGGAGAATCCCTCCTCTCAGCTTTAATCAGCATCCTCAGCCACTTACGCGGCGCTGAACACGTTGCTTTATGTTTGCACTGGAGGCTGTTTCAGAGCGAGTTCGTACAGTTGTGTTCGCTCCCAGTGAGCAGCGGTTTATTTACAGACGCTCTCACACATTTAAAAGCATGGCGGGTCTATTAATAGCGCGGCGGCCCTGATCTCTGCTTACGAACCGTGTCATCTTCAGGGACCGGCCACATCCAAGCAGCGTACGATAAGGAACCAGAGACGCCGTGTTCACAGAGTCAACGTCCTCAGCCCTGAACTCAGCACAATAAAACCAGAGACCAGAGACAAGCAGCAGCCGTCACTCAAATATCCAACGTAAACAAAGGAGTCGTCGGCGTATCGATAGTCACATGACGACGCAGCATCAAGATGCATCACAGTCTCAACTTTAGTAGAAAACTTCAGCCTATAGATGAGTTTTAAACCTGTGTAGATGAGGGATGGGCAGCGATGAGACGTCCAGAGCACGAGCTCTTATCTCTAGTTTAGAAACTCAATAAAATGTCTGTTGTTTACACAAAACCACTTCTTCTAGACCAAAGATTCACAGGAGGAACTGATCAGGGAATAAATAAAGAATCGGCTCGATGAGCAGAATCGATAACGACATCGGTATCAATAAAATCTGACAGGTCAAGTAAAACTAGACTGACTCTAAATAATTGTCGTCATGTTTGATGCACAGAGAAACGGTGAAAAGGAGAATGCTAGCAGGAGGGAGCACAGAGAAGAGAGGATGAGAAGAGGAGAAGCTAGCAAGGAGAGAGAGAGAAGCTAGCTGAGGAGGAGCTAGCAAGAGAGCTAGCTAGAGGAGAAAGCTAGCAGAGGAGAAGCTAGCTAAGAGGCAGGAGGAGAGCTAGCAGAGGAGAGAGCTAGCTAGAGGAGAGAGAAGTAGCTAGCAGGAGAGAGCTAGCAGAGGAGAGAGCTAGCTAGAGGAGAGCTAGAGGAGGAGAAGCTAGCAGGAGGAGAGCTAGCTAGAGGAGATGCTACAGGAGGAGAGGCTAGCAGGAGAGAGTAGTGAGGAGGTAGCAAGGAGAGAGCTGTGAGAAGAGTAGTAGGGAGAAGTAGCAGGGAGGTAGAGGGAGAATGTAGCAGGAGGAGAGAGCTGCTAAGAGAGAGCTGCAGAGGAGATCTAGAGGATGCTACAGGGGAGAGTGAGGGAGAGGCTAGCTAAGAAGTGCAGGAGAGAGCTGCTGAGGGCTAAGAGAGAGTGCTAGAGAGGTAGCTAGGAGGAGTAGAGAGGAGAGAGAGTAGGAGAATGCGCGGGGAGTAGCCAGCTACACACGATAGAAAGAATATAACACGACAGCTTCTTTCCTATCGGTCACAAAGTCAGAATCTCTCTGAGGTTTAGTTCTGGAGGAATCAAAGTTGGAACAACGTTAAAAAATGAGCTGAATTGTGTGTGTTGGTTAAATCCTATAATGACTTTTATCAATGAAACCAGAAGAAAATGACGTGTTGCATCATGCAGCATTTACTCAAACACAACTCGTGTCCAGGGCTCTGATTGGTTCATGAAGCTGCTGCTGTTTATTTTCAAGCCTCCGTGAATAATTAAATTGTCGGCTACCAACAACCAACAACCACACCACTAGGAGGCGCTAACCTCTACCCACTGGCCCTTTAACGGACTCACTGAAGACATTATAATATAAATCAGAGTCTTTATCCTGCGTTCTAATCAGATGAAATCTTTGTGGACTGATAAACGCTCTGTCCTCGGGTCTGAAGCCTGCTGGCGGCCATCTTGTTTGAGGCCTGTTGTGTTTGTGGTTCTGAGCCTCCTCCAGCCGCTCGTCCACGCTCGGCCGCCCTCGCTCTGCTCCGACTAACGTCCAAACGCCGGGAACGCCGGCTGCTTCCAAACCTTTCCAGCTGGAGCTCTGAGTCACGGGGTCGTGGAGGAACCAGAGAGAACTGGAGGAAATATGGCCGATATTTTTAGGTGAGTGACTCACAGACACACATCTCGCTTCTCTACATCTTAAACGAGCCAATAAAAAAATAAAAAAAGTTTCAGCTCAGTCACAATTAGAGGTGAAATTAAAATCAGCCGTTTCCTTTTTATTTTTATATTCTGTGTAAATGCCAGTGAAGCTGATTATTCTGTGAAATGCCAGGAGCCAGATTTAGAGGCTGATCCACACCTGCAGCAGCTCCAGGTGTTAGACAGGACACGGTGTGAAGCTCAAACCTCATCTGGACCTGAAGGGAAACATTCAGGCTTCATTCTGGATCAGATCACCAGGTTTCATCTTCTCTGGTTAATAACGTGAACGATGGAGACGCAAACACGACGTTACAACAAGAGACGACAGGAAACTACTTCTTAATAATTCATGATCTGAAACTAAAGTCACTTCATAACCAGACTCTGAGTTCAGCTGTTTAACGTCCTGATATCAGTTAATAATGTTCAGATCTGTTTAATATTCCTGTTATTTCCTGTATGTATTTCAGTTTAATTCCACGTTACTGTGACGAGGACACTTCCTGTACGTGGACTAAATAAACAGCGTCTCATGCTGAAGCTAATTAAATGGCTAACGTCGTTACGTATGTCATGTTTTCTTTATTCTAATGAATCAGCTGAACCGACTCTGAGGAATGAAAGAAAATAAGATTAACAGGCATTTTCTCTTCTCTCGTATCAGTTTAAAGACGCTTCTTAATGAAGTCGAGATGTTATCAGACTCTGGACATGTCACCTTAAACACAAACAGCTTCTCTAGACTTTGTGCTAAAATCATCAGCTGTTGTTCTGCTTGTTCTGCAGCTTCAACTCAGAGCGAAAACTACGCAGAAGATTTTCACTGAAAAGAACTTTTATCTAATTTATCTAATTTATCCACTGGTTTATTCAGAGAAGTGAAGGGAACACGACACTGAGACCAGGACCAGACAGAACCAGGACCAGACAGAACCAGGACCAGACAGAACCAGGACCAGTCAGAACCAGGACCAGACAGAACCAGGACCAGACAGACATGAGTCCAGGTTACACTGATTTTTCTTGTTTTTTTGAAGGGTAATTTATTAAATGTGATCATTCTCCTCATATATTTGTTCTTGAAACAAATGGTGAAGTCTGGAGTTACTTAGATGTTGTTGTTGTGTTGTGGTTGTTGTTGTTGTTGTTGTTGTTGTTGTTGGTGTTGTGTTGTGTTGTGTTGTGTTGTGTTGTGTTGTTGTTGTTGTTGTTGTTGTGTTGTGTTGTGTTGTTGTGTTGTTGTTGTGTTGTTGTTGTGTTGTTGTTGTGTTGTTGTTGTTGTGTTGTGGTGTTGTGTTGTTGTTGTGTTGTGTTGTTGTTGTGTTGTTGTGTTGTTGTGTTGTGTTACTGTCTGACTGTGTGTGTCTTGTTTGGGATCAGAAGCGACCGGAGAAGCTTCTGTGTTTTGATGGTTCTAATACTAACTCTCTGTGTCAGTATTAATTAGTGTTATTATCATAATTAAACCTTTGTTTCTACAGGTGAATCTCAGTGAGTGATTTCTGTTTGACCTGTGTTGTATTTGTAAATTGCTTTTTAAAGATATTTCTATAGTTTTCTTTCCCCTTTTTAACCTCGTACCTTGTATTTAACATTTACGATGCTCTTAATCTCAGTTAGCTTCATTAGCTACTGGCACCTTTTAGCTGATTAACAGGAACACGTCACATAAACTGCAGTGATCGGGTCAGAATGAGGCTCCAGAGCCAGAATCATCCTGAGATCATGTGACAGAATAAAAGTCTTGAGCGTCTGTGAACGTATCTTTGTGACCGGGTCCATTCTGGCTTCAAACACAGACGCTGTGGAGGCTGAATGTCCCCAACTTTGAAGATGATCAGGGTCTGGATGAAGCCCAGAGCCCCCTCCCTCCCTGGAGGCTCCTCCACCCCCACCACAGAAAACCTCTCGCTTCAGAGCACAGACTCCGACTAACGTCTGGAGCCAAACATCAGCCACGTTTGCCCTCTGACCTCTCAGGGCTCAGTCTTCTCTCTGTTCACTCTCACTACGATTATTACCGGAGGTCCAGATTAAACTAGTCCCCGTTATAAGAGGGGCCACGGACGCTGAGTTAGCCTGCACGCTAACACAAAGTCCCCTTCACCACAAATGTTTGCATTGTAAAGTTTCTCTTTGATACTAATCCACGGTGTGGGCGGGGCTTACTAAATGCCCCTCCCACACATTCTGACTGAATGTCTCTGATTGGTTGGAGGACTATCCAATCAGAATCAGGACATTTAGCTACTAACTGTGAAAATTGTTAAGCTAATTTACTGAATGTAAACGGCCATAGACGTATGCTAACTGGATTAGCATGTAGTTTCTGAGTGAAAAGGCTAAATAGCTAATTAAATATGAATGTAAATATGAATCATTGTTGTTGTTAGCACACGTTCCCACTGTGGGAACAATGAATTTAAACCAGTAGCTTAAAGGATAAAGTCACATCAGACATTTATCACGTTAAAATGAAACATTTTGTTTTAATACAGTTAAAATGAGGCAACATGTAAATAATTAGGAATCAATTTAAGATGTGATACTTCATTTTCTATTCAAGCCTCAGGGGTCAAAGTAAAAAACACAGTAATAAGTGATTAAATTAAATACAGACGTGTTCAGTAAATGAGGGTTTAAGACTGTGGTGATAGTTTTATTAACTCTTTCTAGTGTGAGATAAATAAGGTGCTTTTCTCTGTGAAGCTCCGTCTTTTCTCGGCCGTTTTCCAGGACGTTGTTTGTGTCGCTTGCTGCTTCGATTAAAGGGATTTTCTGAGCTTATATTCTCCCACAAACTAGAGGCATTATCAGCGTTAAGGCAGCGGCGCCCGGAGCTAAGATCTGGGATGAGATCAGGTCTGAGAGGGACGGTGGGATTAGACGCACAGAGGCGGCTCATCACAGCTTAACGCAGACATGATCCCAGACACCAGCGAATCTGGACCCAGAACCAGAACCAGAACCAGGTCTGACCCGGAGCAGAGACCGGCGACGCTGCTCGTTTTAGGACAAACAAATCCACCCACAAGAAAAAAGAAAGACGACACCAACAGCCAAACAAACGCTCCTGAACTTATTCAACAGAAACCAGACCGACAGTGTTCAGGTACGGAGACAATAACAAAGACACGTCTGCAGCCTCTGAGGCCTGAACGTCTCCGTTTGGTTCTGATATTTCAGGAAATCTGCTTTTATTGAATCGTGTTTACAGACTGTTAGAACAGAGGGAACCATTTAAAAAGATGGATGTTCCTCAAATAAACTTTACTAAACTAAACTAAGGACATTTCTCCTTGTTATGAATTAACATTTAAAACTATTCTGATTGTGGACTCTGGGCTTCAGTGATATTCACTCATTAATGTCTGACACACGCTATAAAAGTCTCACTATCAATAGAAACTTGTTTTCTCTGTGACTCAGGTTCCATCAGGCCAATGACGTGTGAAGCTCTTACATCATGGTGACTCCTCCAGAACAGGGTTAGCATTTAGCTACAGAGCTAAAACCACAGAGCACAGTCCAGATGCCCCCGACCTCCTCCTCCACTGTTGCCCCCTGCAGGTACAGGTCAGGTACTGCAGGCGCTCAAAGGTTAAAGCTACGCGGTGGTAAACAGTGATTTATGGACAACGGGGACTTTTAGCGTCTCTTTATTACCGTCACAGTGACATGATGGGATGTTCCACCCCGTGACCTTCCACACATAAAGGGAGGTGGTGGAGGAGGCGTCGCCGTGGCACCAGGCGTGGGCTGTCACTCAACAACAATGAACTGATGAGAGTCTCAGAGCAGATATTAACCCTCTGGTTAAAATCACACCACGTAGCATCAGGACGCTTCAGCTTCAGTACAAACTTCAGCCTATAGATCAGGTTCTAACTCGTGTTTCTAGACCAAGTAAAACTAGACTGGTTCTAAATAACTGAGGCTTTTTCATGATAATTGTCGTCATGTGTGGTTCACGGAGGAAAACGCTAACAAGAGGAGAGAGCTAGCAGCAGGAGAGAGCTAGCAGGAGGAGAGAGCTAGCAGGAGGAGAGAGCTAGCAAGAGGAGAGAGCTAGCAGGAGGAGAGAGCTAGCAGGAGGAGAGAGCTAGCAGGAGGAGAGAGCTAGCAGGAGGAGAGAGCTAGCCAGCTACACATGATAGTTGATAGTTTGAATGGAAATAGTTGTAAATAAGTAAATGTGTTGATCAGCTTTAGAAATGTCCAGGTTAGATTTACATTCTAAGTTCTAGAAATGGTTGGTTCAACATGTTTGTGGTTTTCTAACTTGTTCCTCCTGGATCTGATGGTTCTAGTCTTTAGCTCCAACGTGTTCACACAGTTTGTAAAGTTGATCTGAAAGAATGAAACCGAACCAGGACCAAGGTGAAACAGAACCAGAGTAAAGGACCATTAGACTCTGAGATCAGGTCTGGGACGGGGACAGAGGACGTCTGATGTCTTCTCATGTCAAACCTTTGTCTGAAATGAAACGATGACATGGAGCTAAGAGAAGAAGAGGCTCTAGTTAGCCTCCTAGCCTCCTAGCTTCCTAGCTTCCTAGCCTCCTAGCTTCCTAGCCTCCTAGCTTCCTAGCCTCCTAGCCTCCTAGCTTCCTAGCCTCCTAGCCTCCTAGCTTCCTAGCCTCCTAGCCTCCTAGCTTCCTAGCCTCCTAGCCTGCTAGCCTCCTAGCCTCCTAGCCTCCGAGCCTTAGAGATAAACTTTTAACAGTTTGAACCCTATTTCTACTTTTTTTCCAGACACAGTTAATCAAACTAAGTTATTCTGGCTCTGCTAAGGAAAACAAACATGTGATCTTCTTAAAGTGGTAGAAGCCGTGTTCCTGCGAGTTCTAACCTGATGAAAAGGCCTCGGCCTGAGATCTACTTTAGCTTCACCTGATCAATTTTTCAAAGGCTCTTTTGAAGTCGCCCTTGTTGAATATAGAGTCGTACTTCCTTTTATGGCGAGGCCTCTTCCCTTCTAAGCGTCCTCCACGAGGAGACTCAATAATGCATAAAAATAAGGAGCAGGGCATCGTGGGACGCCGGCCTGGAAGGAGAATGGAAATGAAGGCCACTCCCACTCACTGTTCTCATTTAAATACCAGATTAAAAAAAAACACATTTTCCTGCGGTTTGAAGTTTTTCTTTCTGTTTTGACGCAGCTGGAGGACGAGTAGCAGCAGCTCTGTCGGGACTAAATGTTCTCTCTCCGTCGCTCGGTGAAAAGAGGCTTCACATTTTAAAACGTGGGACGGCGGGAGACCAATCTCTCCCCCGACCGAGTTATGAAACGGTTTCCGTAACAAAGACTAATCAGACCAGCGCTGAGGTGTCTCTGCGTCTTCCTCGGTCCTTTCCCATAATTGACCTCTTTCTGCTGATGTCTGTTTAGCTGGATGACTGAGCCCATTGTTTGCTCCTAAAAAAGGCCGGACGAGTGAAGCACTTCCTCACACAACACAAAAAGCCGCTGTAATCAGGGAGCTGTGAATGAGCCTGGGCAGCAGGAGCTGAGGAGGAACCAGCTGCTCCGGCAACACAATAACATTCCTCCCTTTTCTCTGTTCTCTGGAGAAACTCTCTCTGCTTCAGGAGCAGTTTAAATAAGAAAAGCTTCCCTGGGTTTAACTCAAACGCCGACTCTGTCGACTCCAAAGCAACAAACACGAGGAAAAATGTTGGTTTATGCCTGAAATGAGACTGAAAGTACAGCCACCGCCTCCTGTCTGCTCCAGCACTCTGAGCTTTATACGCCTCTATTTTTATTAATAACATTCATTATTGTTTCAGGTCTATATTCTCCTCATACATGAGATAAATAAAAAGTCACAAAAATAATCAAACAGATAAATTAGAAACTTTTAAATTAAATGAGTGAAAGAAAAGAAAGTGAAAAGTAAAATGAGACTGAGCTTAATAAAGGAACTTTACTCTCAGTAGAGACGTCGTTCTAATCTAAATAATGTTAATAACTGAGACACATTTTAGAAGCAGCTACAGATTCAGTAGTTGAGTGAAAACCCAGACGAGTTATTAGAAACTAAAGCTGAAGCTTTTGGTGGAGATTTAGAGCAGGACTGAACATTTATTGGAGTTTTTAACAAAGAAAATCTCATTTGCAATTTGAACACGCACGACTTGTTCTGAAAAGCTGAAGCTCTGTTTGGGATGTTTCATGAAATTTAACAAAATACAGATCTGATCCCACCACCCAGCGTTTTATTTCATTTACTTTTCACCTGGAAATCTCTTCTTCTTTATCTCCTCCATGTTGGAGCAGAGCTAATAGCAGCTCCTCCTAGCCTCTCAGCTAATACTAGCTCCTCCTAGCCTCTCAGCTAATACTAGCTCCTCCTAGCCTCTCAGCTAATACTAGCTCCTCCTAGCCTCCCAGCTAATACTAGCTCCTCCTAGCCTCCCAGCTAATACTAGCTCCTCCTAGCCTCCCAGCTAATAGTAGTTCCTCCTAGCCTCCCAGCTAATACTAGCTCCTCCTAGCCTCCCAGCTAATACTAGCTCCTCCTAGCCTCCCAGCTAATACTAGCTCCTCCTAGCCTCCCAGCTAATAGTAGTTCCTCCTAGCCTCCCAGCTAATACTAGCTCCTCCTAGCCTCCCAGCTAATACTAGCTCCTCCTAGCCTCCCAGCTAATACTAGCTCCTCCTAGCCTCCCAGCTAATACTAGCTCCTCCTAGCCTCCCAGCTAATACTAGCTCCTCCTAGCCTCTCAGCTAATACTAGCTCCTCCTAGCCTCCCAGCTAACAGTAGCTCCTCCTAGCCTCTCAGCTAATAGTAGCTCCTCCTAGCCTCCCAGCTAACAGTAGCTCCTCCTAGCCTCCCAGCTAATACTAGCTCCTCCTAGCCTCCCAGCTAATACTAGCTCCTCCTAGCCTCCCAGCTAACAGTAGCTCCTCCTAGCCTCCCAGCTAATACTAGCTCCTCCTAGCCTCCCAGCTAACAGTAGCTCCTCCTAGCCTCCCAGCTAATAGTAGTTCCTCCTAGCCTCCCAGCTAATACTAGCTCCTCCTAGCCTCCCAGCTAATACTAGCTACTCCTAGCCTCCCAGTTAACAGTAGCTCCTCGTAGCCTCCCAGCTAACAGTAGCTCCTCCTACAGTAGTAGCTACATGTGATTGAATTAACCCACAGAGCAACGTGCTGACGGCTGCTGCTCCAATGATCCTCGTCAGCCTGATGTTGTTGCATCGGATTTTCATCAGCTGAGATTCCTGCAGCTGCTTTTCCTCCGAGCAGGAGGCTCCTTTCATCCATTCATAGAGCTACTATTAGGAAGCCTAAAAAGAGCTGTCGTTAGCTGGGAGGCTATGAAGAGCTACTGTTACCTAGGCGGTTACACAGAGCTACTATTAGCTAGGAAGCTAGGAACAGCTACTATTACCTGGGAGGCTAGGAGAATAAATATCTTCAGAACCAAAACGTCTGTTTAATTTATCCTCCGGGTGAATAAGTGTCTAATCTCATCTAATCTCATCTAATCTGCTCATAACTGGTGCGTTGGACTAAATATTTCATCTGATTAAATATTCATGAGCAGGTGAATCGAACCCTCTAAATGTTCCATCTTTACTGTGAAGACGTTCGTTCTGTCGTCCAAAGTTTCTGAGGACGTCTCTTTGCTGAAATCTCAGACGCTGCTGTCATGGTAACTGTCAAAATAATCTGCCACAAAGCGCTTCGAGACGCTGCGACGGCAGGAAAAACCTTATCAGGAGGAAAAAGTCAACAGGCCGCGTCTCCTGATGCTTTGGCCTTTACGGGAAGAAACGAGGTTCAACGAGGACCAGATTCTAATCTCTGTCCTCTCAGTCACGTCAAGGTGAAGACGTCTGAGACGTTTACGGCTTCATCTGAGCCCAGCGTCAAATTATTTCACTGAACACAGAACAAAACATGTCATGGAGGCGCTACACTTAGCTTCCTAGCTAACAGCAGCTCTCCCTAGCCTCCCAGCTAACAGTAGCTCTTTCTAGCCTCCCAGCTAACAGTAGCTCTCCCTAGCCTCCAAGCTAACAGTAGCTCTTTCTAGCCTCCTAGCTAACAGCAGCTCTTTCTAGCCTGCCAGCAACAGTTAACAGTAAGTTTGCTAAGCTTGAACGCACGTCTGTCAGCGCCTCAACTAACAGAAACAGGAACTTTTAGCAAACAAAACATGCTAGCAGGGTTAGCATTTAACGCTTTTATTATTTGACATGGTTGTTTCTACCATAGAGTAATGCTAGCACGTAGCTCCTCGTCTCGGTAAATCAACAAATAACCACTAAAGTTTCAAAATTCGTTGCTAGGCTAACATCGGCTAGCACACAAACTGTAGATAGTTAAACTCCCACATCTTTTGGTTTCATTAGCAACAAGGTGCATTACCACCACCTACTGGGCTGGAGGGCAAATCACATTAAACTCTGTTGTTCACTGATGAAACTTTAAGTGACTTGTTCAGACCCGATGTTTTTGCTCTTTACTGCGAAGCTGCATCTTAAACACATGTTTTCTGCTTTAATCCCTAGAATAACTAGAAAAACTGGCAGGAATTGTTTTACAAACAATAATTTAACGATTAATAATTTTATGATTTATTTTAAAAATCACTGAACCTAAAAATGACAAAGGACTAGATGAGAGATCTGAGCTTCTTATTTGTTGGACTGAGCTGTGATTTAAACCTGAAGCTAAACATCCTGCTTGAATATAAAAGATATTCTCCCCTCCGGTCGGCAGCAGAAAGAAACGAGTAGAAAACAGTGGTTTCCTGCAGAGAACGTCCTCCTTCAACCAGACAATTCAATCGATTTCACCAACTTCCACTTTTCCCTCGACAGGCTGAGTTTTTTTCCAAACCAGACTCTCGACCGTTTTTATTTCCCTGGAGGTTCAGCTCCACACAAACCAACTTTCCAGGAGAAGAGGAAGCTAAACGCAGCATCTTCATTTCTGGATGTGCAGAGAATTTAAAGTTGTTTCCGTGTTCTCAGATATTCAGGAGGAGAAGAAGCACTTTAAGTTCTCTATGTTGGGTTTAGTTCCCTCGTTAGGATTTAGTTGGGTTTAGTTAGTAGGTTAGGTTTAGTTAGTTCCCTCGTTAAAGTGTCGAATGATTCAGTGGATCTTCCTAAAAGCTGCGACTGCTCCGTTAGACGTTACCTTCCGTCTGAAAACAACCCTCAACCTTTTCAACCTGAATGGAGGCAGAAAGAATCAAAGTCTGACTCCGGTTGACAGACGTCCTCCCTGGGGAAGAGTCATCGCAGGATTTCCTGCCACGGAGCTGTTAATTAAAGCCGAGCGGTGCCTTCCAGTAACGATTAAAAGAAAGAACGAGACGATCGGCTGAGGACTAGAGACGGAGCTGAACTCCTGAGACTCAACATCCTCCACCAAGTCAACACCAAACATTCAAGTTAAAACCCGTCAGCCAATCAGAGAGATTCAGGAAGTGTCTCTGTGACATCGTCGTCTTCATCCTGGATGAATCAACTTAAAGAGTCACGTCATGTTTCAATTTAAAGACGTTTAAATAGAAACACTTGAAAATGACCCAAATAACCAGAGAAACGTTCCCTCATTTCCTTCCAAACCACCTAGAGATCCTTCAGATTCAGCTCTGGAACTGGATCCTGTGATTCATAATATGAACAGAGACTTGAAAGCGATGTCACAGATTTGGGGGTTGAGCTTTGTGAACATGTGAATCAGTGTTGTCTAGAACGTATTCAAACCTCCTCATTGTGTTTGCTTCAGTTTAAAGTCGTCTGCACCGCTCACGGGTTAAACTGACCGAACTCTGAGCGACTGCACTCGTATTTACTCGTCACAATATTAGAAACCCTCAAACCAATGTTTCATCCTTCACTTCTCTGCTTCTACAGACTCATACGTCTTATCTGGCTGCAGGAACCAGCTGTTCTACCTGAGAAGACATGTAAACCTGTACAAACCTGTGAATCTATGGGAGGTTTTACTTTAAATGAATCATCCTAACAGTCACAGCTACAGCTTCATATGATGAGGAGTTCATGTCTGACTAGTTTTTTAGTGGCTGGATATATTTGTTTTTGTGTCACATCAAGAATCTGGAAAAAAAATAAGTAAATAAATCCCGACTGAGACCAGAGGATGATAAAAATAATCATAAAACACGATCAGTCTGATGAATTTAGACCTTATGATAGGAAGGAAGGAAGGAAGGAAGGAAGGAAGGAAGGATCATTTTCTGAGTTGATTCTAGTTTAGATTTGTTTCCTTTTTCCTTTTGTTTCCTTCTTTTTTATTCCTTCCTTCCTTCGTCAGATGTCCAGTGCTGGTTTATGTGAACACTTTTAATTAACACCAGCTGAGTTAAAGATGGACAGGTGAGACCAGGTGAGACCGGGGGAGACCGGGGGAGACCGGGTGAGACCGGGGGAGACCGGGGGAGACCGGGGGAGACCAGGGGAGACCGGGGGAGACCGGGCATTGAGACACAAACAAACAGAAGTGAAGTGAAGCAGGAATGTGATTGTAAACCTGAACGTGAAGCAGGTCACCAGAGAAGACGCCGCCTGGTTCCTGAGACTAACCTGGTTCCTGAGACTAACCTGGTTCCTGAGACTAACCTGGTTCCTGAGACTAACCTGGTTCCTGAGAATAACCTGGTTCCTGAGAATAACCTGGTTCCTGAGAATAACCTGGTTCCTGAGAATAACCTGGTTCTGTAAACACGGAGACTCGAGTCCCACAGAGAAACACACAAAGGAAACAGAGCAGCTGCTCAGAGCCAGAGAAAAACAGAGCAATAACTGTTGAGCTCAGAAGAGACAATAACAGGATGAATATGAAGCAAGTAAAGCACAAACACAGAGTTTACAGCTGAAACACTAAAACTACATCAGTTCCTCTAAACCAGTATCAACACACTGTGTGGAACCAGGACGCACAACTCAGCCTGATGAACCACATCCACAACACAACACGTCTCATTAAGGCTGAAACAAACGGCTCAGGAACCGTAGGTAGTTGTTTTTCACCAAAGACGATACAAACTTCTTCTTTTCTCATCATCTTCTTAAAAATGTTATGTTACATAGTTGGACATAACTTTGTACATGTACATGGTTTTACATGTAAATACATGTTATGTGTAGTTTCCAGTCTCCCTTTACACTGTTGATTCTGTGGATTCTGTTGATTTGGTGTGTGTCTGTGTGTGTCTGTGTGTGTTTGTGTACAAGCTGCTGGATGCTTGACTTTCCTCATGGGATGAATGAAGTATTTTTCTCCTCTGTTGTAAATAATGAGCGGATTCAGCCAATCAGAGCTGAGTAAAAGCAGCTGTTACATATGGAAGCACAGAATCTACATCTCTGTACAGGTGGATTAACTTGAGGCTGGAGGAGCTGGAGGAAGCTGGCGTATCCATGGTTACACATTCTACTAGTCACCGTTCGACCCTGATCCATGTGATGACCCCAGCACGCCAGAAAACAAGGAACAAAAACAACTCCATCCGACAAGCGGGTTTAAAAATAAAGACAGAAATAAATAAAATAAAAACTAGAGCCATGACGCAACACAGAGCAAGTGGAGCAGAGACGGAGGATCAATGAATCCATTCTTCTTCTTCTTCTGCTCAGAGTTGACAGAGGACCTGGATGTACCGCAGTCACATCTCTCCCTTCATCGTGGGTTTATTATTACAGAAAATAAGACAAACAAAGTTCCTCTGTCTTCAGGCCTCAAACTGTGACCATGAAATGACCTCCAGCCGGACGTCCGTCCTCCAAGGACGTCGGCTCATTCACACTCAAACTTCACAGCAAACGCTGACACAATGACGCGTGTTAACGGGGCCTCGTTATTAAGCGCTGAATTAAAGAGTTGGATCATAGAAAGCTTCTCTGTGTCTCTGTGAAATGAAAGCATGGCTGTGCTGACTGGGCTCTGTCCCTGCCAAACCCCATCCCCCCTTCCTCCAAACCAAAAACACCATCAAAGCAATCAAAATGGTAATGTTAGGCATGAATGGGAGCCCATCCCCCTCCCCTCTTCCTCCTCCTCCTCCTCCTCCTCCTCCTCCTGCATGAAACTCTGCAGACTTTTTCCCCTCTCTCCATGTTGGAGGGGCCAGAAAACCACCACCCCCCTTCTCTCTCTCAAAATGGAAGCTTCCACAACCAAAGTGACGAAGAAGAAGAAGAAGAAAGATGGAAGAAAAATAATAATAATACAACAAAGATTCAGATCCTCATAAGTGTCTGGATTATTCTAATTATTATACTACTAATAATTAGAACAATAATTATCTTTTTTAGACAAGTTTAAACTGAACTCCACAGGAAATCAGATCAATTAAAGTCCGTCTCTAAGTTAAAACAACTAGATAAATAAATATCAACGTCTTTAGATTAGTGTTATTATTTTTATTCTTCTTCTTCTTTTCTCTTTTATCTACTTCTTCTTCTCTTTCTGTCTCCTTGTATGTAGAGTTGTGTGTGCTCCAGCTCCGGACCGGGACCGACCGGCGGGGCGGTGCATCCCGGAGCTAGCGAACCCCTCCCCCGGGCGGAGCTTGGAGGAACTGACCGTGGTGCTGAACACCAGCACTCGGCCTCCTCTGTCTCCCATCCTCCAAAGTTACCACCGGACCCCCCCCTCACCCCCCCACCCCCCAGCACATCCCCGCCCGCGCCCCCCACCGTTAAACTAGCTGCGAATAGAAAAAAAAGTGAAAACGTAAAAAAAAAAAGTGAACGAATCAAATGCACCGCTCACATCACGTGACCGCGAAGAAATAACACCAGCAGGACTTAAAGTGTAAAGTAATAATAAAATAAAACACCAAAAAACCACCGCTTCACATTAATCCAGCTCCTACAACTACAACGTAGTGATAATTATACGTTTAAGACAAATTGTCAGCTTTTATTTTTGATTCTTTTTAAAGAAAAAGCAGCTTTATTAGCCTCCGATGGTTACTCTCCAGAAACATGTCGACCCACTCAAAATGGACGCTAAACATTTTTTACACAACTTTCAGCGTCGAGACGAGACACAAGCCTGCTAGCATTTCAGCTAACACACAAGAACAGCTCGGTGAAATAAATGGAAAATCTACGAGCTTTAGCCGCTTTCTCCTGAGCATCCTGTAGCTTTCTGAGGCGAGTTAGTGTAGCCGGAGGAAAAGCTTCAACAAAGGGCATAAATAATAAAAAATAAATAAATAAATGAAAAAGGAGCTTACTTGTTTGTCGCTTATGGTTGTTATTCTTGTTTGCCTGTCGTGTAGCTGTCTCTTAAGCTCTCCATCCTACAATAGAATAGAAACAACAACAAAAAATACATTAAATTTAAAAGTTAGCAGCAAACATGAGCATGTGCTGGGTGGTGTTTGTGTTGGATTAAAGTGGTAAAAACGAGGAAAAAGAGGAGTGAGCCCGAGGAAGCACAGGAGCAGATTTATGCTGATAAAGTTTCTCGTTCACTCCCCGATGATCCGATGGGGGACGATTAGATTAGCCGAGGGAGGAGAGCGGCACAAATAACAAGAATACACACACATCACGGTGGAATATTTACCTGTGGGTCCTGCTTCATCTGTGCAACTAGTTTGTAAGCGAAATGTGAATAAAAAAAAAGCAAAGTGTCTCAAGTTTAAAGGGAGGAACAAAGCAGGAGAAGAAGAAGAAGGATGGGGATGATAGCCACGGAGAGCGAGCTCATAAATATTCAGGTCGCGTCCCGATCGCCGACCACCGCATTACAGCTCCAAATTCTAGTTGGAGAAGGGGGGAGGATGGACGAACTACCAACAATTAGTCCGAACAAAATAAATACAAATACAAGAAAAAGTAGTGGAGTTAATCAGACTTGGAAGTGGACGCCGCGTTAGCATCGGTCAGTAGCATCAGTAGTAGAAGAAGAAGAAGAAGAAGAAGAAGACATGTCGCATAGTTATTCCTCGGAGTGTTCACCTCCTTCTCCTTCCTCCACATTTCCACATTTTCCTCTCCTCCATCTTCCTCTCACTCTCTCCTCTCTCCCTCCCCCCTCGCCACCCAAACCCAAACCCGGAGACGATGCTTTCCATCTTTTCATTTACCTGATGACACTGGATCTCTACTTTCAGCGCCTCTTGCAGGCCTTGTAGTTCCATGTTCCGACCGGGAAACCACTTTTCTCCCACTTTCGACGCGGCCGAGACGAAGTTTAAAGTGAATTAAACAGATTTTTTTTATTTATTTATTTATTTTTCTTAAAGCGACAATAACAGTCGGAAAGAAGAACTACTCCGGGGCCGCAGAGCAAGTTCTCGCTTCTCCTCTTTTTTTTTTTTTTTTTTTTTTTTTTTTACAGGCTAGGACTCATCACCCACTTTCCGCCTCGTCTCCGAAAAAGTGCTCCAAACCCGGCTTAAAGAGCTCAGGCCTCGGTCGGATCCTCTCCGGAATTCGGCCGAACGTCGACGGGTCCGAGTCCGGTTCGGGTTCGCGTTTCTTTCGGTAATTTTAACTTGAAAAACGACGGACTATATTTTGTCCGAGTCCGCGGCTTGATTTCACTTTGCCTGGGGAAAAGTTGCGCTTCGGCTGTCAACGGTAATTCTGAAGTTCCCGGATGGAGCAGACCCCCCTCCTGACTGGGCATGCGCACTGAGCGAGGGGAGAAAACAGTCAATTGTATTTTCTGATAAAAAATAGTCATGTGTTTTTACTCACAAAACAACCACAACCACAGGTTATAAAGAGACATGAACAGACACGTACACGGACCACGAAGATAAATAAGACACGAAACTATTTTACATAAAAACTACAGAACAAAAAATAAAGAGACAAAAAACAACAGTGAAAAGACACAGAGAGACAACAAAGAGATGCAGCATGACTGTAACCGACACAAAGCTTCAAAATGATTACAAAGATACTTACAAACAGGAGAAAAATACAACAACCACCACAAAGACAAGCAGAATATAAAACATCTACAGGAAAATCCCAAAAGAGAAGAAATACAGATGTGGAAACTTGAAACAAGAGACAGAGAAACTTGCAACGTGTCTGTTAACCGACACAAATCTGACTCAAAGGATCCGTACAAACATGAAGAAACAACCACAACAAAGTACAAATTATCCAAAGTTATTCCAAATCTGACTCAATCAACCACAACAAAGGTGCATAAAACCACGATGGCAGAACACGAAACAAACCAAAAAAGAAATACAGGTGTAGAAAAAATACCAAGAAACAACACAGAGACAGAAACACAACACAAATGAATATAAAGCAAAAGAAGTACAAACAACCTCAGAGACACGACAACAAAAGTCTCACATTTAATCCAAATAAAACGAGCAGAGACGGGAAAATAAAATTATATAAAGTGAAGAAAGGACAATGAAACAGAGAGCGACACGACTACAAACACATGCAAAAGAACTAGAAAGGGAAACAAAGGGGACGTGTAGAAGATTAAAAAGATTAATATAGATAAAAGTTGTGTAAGTGTTAATTCTGTAGCTACATATTAAATGAACCGTATCCTCTCATCTAACCATGAATAATAAAACTTTACATCATTTCCTTTCAACCTCAGGATCAATTCTTTCTGTACTTTAACACATTTATGATTCTTAATAGAAACACAACTCGTTTAAACACAGAAACAATGAGATGATGTTAACGAGAAAAACACTATAGTTAGAAATTTAAAAGTAGGTTAAAAAAAAACAGAGTGGGACAAGTGTGAAATCCTCATTTCCACGTTCTGCTTTCATATAAGTTGATTATGTGTCATTAGTTCTGTTTTAATCCCTCCAGGCGCTCGGCCGGCACCAAAACAGAAGAAATAAATCCTCTAACATCTACTCCTTCATGATCATTTGAGTTTATGACAGAAACACTTTGATCAGCACCTGAAGCATAAAAAACACACAAATACTGGAAATAAATGCCATAAAATTTTAATAAAACCCAGAGTTTAAAGTGCTCCCGGGTGGATCCCAACATATTGATCCCTGAACACAGGACGTCATGTTTTAGAAAAGCTACTGAGACAGTTATTGACGCTGTAATAAAAATCAATCAAGAGATTAAAAGGTTATTTTAAGAGCTTGATCCAAACTATTTTTTCACAGAATGACTGGTGTGGACCGTGTGTTCTCCTCCGTTTATCCGGACGGAGCCTGAGCTGCTTTGTTTACTGCTCTGACAGATGATCTCTGTTCTGGAGCAGCACTTTTAAAAATGGCAGCTTCAACTACAACACTCTGAACTTCCTGAGACAGATGGAGGCCGAGGAAGAAGGAGCAGAGGAATATGTGGACTCGGTCTCTGAAGAGCCGTGGTCCGATCTGCCCAGCTGCAGTTTCCCCTTCTTCAAACACAAAGAGGCCAAATGAGTCAGTTTGTTCTCACATTCAGCCTCTTCTCCCCCATTTCTCTCCGCCTGACCCCCGACACCTTCCTCCTCCTCCTCCTCCTCCTCCAGCCCTGCGCTGGCAAGCGGAGTCCTGATTGGTCGAAGGGGCACGGTGGGCGGTAAACGCTGACCAATTAGGAGTTGCGAAAGTGGAGCGGCGGGAAGGAGAGCCAATGGGCGCTGGACAAGACGCAAACGGGGGCGTGGCTTCACGTGTGAGTATGTGATCAGAGAGTTGATGAAGATCAGAAATGGCAGTTTTTATTTATTTATTATTAACTCGACGCGAACAACAAGTTTAAAGCGCGAATTTCCCTCGAGATGCTCATAAAACGTGTCTTATTAGAGTTTTTAACACGGTTTAAACTTATTCACGGTAGAAACAGTGAGTGAGCAGCACCATGGACAGAGGCAGCGGGGCTGTGTGTTAATGTCGGCGGCATCGAGCCTCCTCCCCCCCGGCTCCGGCTCCGGCTCCGCTCCGCCCGGTCCCCGCACAGCAAACACGGGCCGAGCTCAGCCCAAAGCCCCGGTAAAGTTGGAGCTGGTCGGCGGCTCGGACCATCCCCCACCCCGACCCCCGGAGCTCCGCCCGCATCAGCTGCTACTTTTCATTTCACGGCTCAGCGGTGAAACTCTGCAAGTCCTGCCCGAGTGTCCCGCACTGCTGGTCCGCCTCAAAGCTGCACCCAGACCGGCCTCCATCTATAGACCCTCCATCTATAGACCCTCCATCTATAGAACCTCCACCCACAGAACCTCCACCTACAGACCCTCCATCTATAGACCCTCCATCTATAGACCCTCCATCCTCAGACTCCATCTAAAGGATTTAAAACACACACAGATTCCACAGCAGAGACTCAAAAGGCCTGAAAGCAGCTAAAAATAGACCAGAGAACAAAAAACAGCCACAAAGAGACAAACAATGAATCAACTACTACAAATAAATATGTAAATATGAAAATTAGACAGGAGGCAGATCAGTACTGCTGCTACGAGATGTAAAATAATAAATGAACTGATGCTGAACAAACACCAAATAGATGCTAAATACGACAAAGACACAGATGATTATTTCCAAACAACACGGAGGAGGCGTCGTCATGGTAACCAGGTGACCGGTGCTTTTTAACCTTCATCCTGAAACTTTTCTCCGTGGGGCCTTAGAGTTAAAGTGGAGGATGTTGTTTTCGTTCCTCCCGCTGCTCTCAGACTGTGACCCACTTCTCTCTCAGAGCTTCTTCATTTCACTGCCACAAATAAATAAATAAACTCACCGGACACCAGCCGAGCAGATAAAGAAAGAGAAGGAGGCGAACGGGAGGAGAAGGTGTGTTTACTGTTCGGCTGGAAGTTTTCAC
>NC_061791.1:137500-145000 GCF_022458985.1 Mugil cephalus | reverse complement strand
GCTGATGGTTGAACTCATTCACCTCTGACACGTCTTTTGCTCTGAGACTTATTTTTTACTCTGAGACTTATTTTTTGCTCTGAGACTTATTTTAAGTCCAAAGCGTCGTCTCAGATCCAGGAGACGACAGGAAGTGTTGAGGTATAAATAGCAGCTGCTCCTGAAGGAGGTCGTCTGATCCATTTATAGAACCAAACACTGAACATGAACCAGAAAGAAGAACCTGAAATATCTGATAAATAAACGTGTAGAAATGGATAAATATCCGGCCTCTCCAAAGGTCACGACTAAATGTGACTCCAACCTTTAACCTTTAACCTTTAACCTGAGAGAAACGCTGTGAAACACGACGCAGCAGGAACTAAAGCAGGAACTAAAGCAGGAACTAAAGCAGGAAGACGTGAAGATATTTAGGTTTCACCTGAAGCTTCGGACGGAGACGCTGGAGGAACTCACCGTGTGAACAGATCCTCAGCAGCTCTTTGAGTCCAGAGTCCAGGGGACGGACTTTAGTCCCAGCAGGAACTCATCTTATCTACTTTACAGCAGCTGCTATCAGACCCACCAGGAACCAGGAACCTGGAGAGGGACCAGGAACCAGGGGAGGAACCAAGAACCAGGGGAGGAACCAAGAACCAGGAACCTGGAGAGGAACCAGGAACCAGGGGAGGAACCAAGAACCAGGGGAGGAACCAGACCTCTGTGTTTATATCTCTATGTGACTCTTAGCATCAACATGTAGCAACATCAATACATCAGTCTGTTAGCATCAGTAGTTAGCATTACAGAAGCTAACTAACTGAAGCTAATTACTAAGACACGAACCTGTTTGGGTTCAGAACATGAACCAGATTAAACGGATCCACGTCAACATTCAGTCCTGTTGTTGTTTGGTTCCGTTAAATTTAAATTATTACAAAACCAGCTGACTCTAGTTCTGGTTCTCGGGTTCTGGTTCTGATTGTGGCTCTGGTTCTCTGGTTCGCTACAGATGGAGTGAACTAAGTTCTTGTTCTTGAACCAGGTGAACGAACTTCGCGCAGACACGGAGCTGATGGAGAAAGACCGGGTCTGATTAAATCCACGTTATTAGTCACTTAATACGAATAAACTCATCCTCGTTGATATTATTATTTTATCATCACACCATAAACCGAAGCTGCGCTGTTAGCTTGTTAGCTCCGTGTGGCTAACGAGAACTTCAGAACTGTTCGGTGGGAGAAAGCGAAGCGGCGTCGGTTTAACGGAGACATAACGAGACATAACGAGACATAACGAGACGTCTTCTACCTGAACGTCCACCGAGGACACGGAGGACTCCCTCGGACTACCTCGGAGCCGCCTCCATCCTCCCTCCGTCGGCCTGGGAGCGCTGCGAGGGGTCGGGCTGCGGATCTGGGTTCGGTCCCGGTTCAGTTCGGTCCCGGTTCGGTTCAGTCCTGGTGGGTCTGCGGCTCCGGATGGAGAGTGAAGGAGGACGGGAGGTGGAACATGATGGAGCCGCTACATGGAGGAGGAGGAGGAGGAGGAGGAGGGTGACCCATTTTAGTCTTTGTCCTCTGGATGGGGGGGGGGGGGGGGGGGGGCTTCTGTTTAATTCATAAATCCTGATTTTAATTCAGTAATAAATAATAATAATAATAATAATAATAATAATAATAATAATAAATGTCTAGAGTTGGTGCCTCCGCTTTTAAAACGTCTCCTTCAAAAACAGAAAAAAAAAAAAAAATTTCACCCAAATAAAATCTGCTCAGGACATTTTTAATTATTTGAGTTTTTATTTGCTAATGTTGTAAATGTTGTTACTGGTATTTCTTTGTGAATATTGACATGTATTTACTTCTTATAATCAGTTATGATGCAGTCCTATATCACTGATTTATCATGAGAACAATAAATAACAAAGACAAATAATTAACTGACCTCACCTCAGTTTAACAATGAATAAATAAATAAATCATATTCAGACACTGAGGTTTAATAACTGATGTCATTAGGAGGGAGACATCAAAACACATCACATATTAATAATAATAATAAAAAGATCCCCTCCAGTACTTATTCTCACTGCCTACATTGCTCTTTGTTCTTAACACTGGTTCACTTTGGGTTGGAGCTGCTGTAATGAAAAGGGATCAATAAACTGATTCTGATTGTAAAATAAAATCAATTCTTTATTAAATGTCTCAGACAAACATGAGTGACACTGAAAAACAGGAAGAATCTCAAGCAGCTTCTGAACTTATTGTTCTGCTCGTTTCATCGTGACATTTAGTTTCTAATGTTTTTCTTTGTGTTGATCAGACGTGAAACTTTAAATGACTCAATAAACAAGAGATTATACACGAATCTGCTGATGTGACAAACACGTGTTAAACTGTTTCCTTGAAGGGTTAATAATAATAATAATTCTTATTCTGATTAATAAACGTCTTTTTTTATGAGTTGTATGTCTACAACTCATATACTCTTCATAATTATCTATTTTAAATATTATTAATTATTTCCAGTCTGACGAATCTACTGATATGAACGGTTTACACGACATATGTAACGATTATGTGTCATTATTGTTATAAAATATATGAGTAAATAAGAGCATATATCTTGTGAAAGTAATATATTATATAATACGTAAAACTATTCTTCATGTCGAATGATTTATTTTAAATATTATTAATTATTCCAGCCGTGTTTCCGGTCTGTGTCGAATCTGCTAATGTGAACGGTTTGACACGACATATGTAACAATTCTGTGTCATTCTTATTATAAAATATATAAGTACATGAGAGAGTATATAGTGTAACGGTGATATATTATGTTACATGAACAACCATCTTACATGTTGACTTATTTATTTTATATATTATTAATTATTCCAGACATGTTTCTGGCCCGTGTCGAATCTGCGGAGCCGCAGCGGTGTGATAAGTAAATTGGTTCCTGTGTGACCGCGGAGTTTCACGTTTCTCACGTTTTGGAAATGTTTTGGTATTTTTGATGACACTGTTCATGATGTTGATGATGTTTTTGGTGTTTTGAGGCTGAACAGGTGAGAGAACATCTGATTTTTATATGAACTCAGTTAGTTTACGGGCTCAGAGGCAGCTAGCTGCATGCTAACACGCTAACACCGGCTAACAACTCACATAACAAGAATTAACCTTTAAACTTATATTACTTCAAGAATCATTTATTGTCATTATGTGAGGACATAAGACCATTTTGGGCGGTAGCTCCTGACTAATGTAGTGCAAATATATTGAAAAACATTATAATAAACACTATAAATAAAGAACTGAAACTAAAACTGTGCAGATATGAGGTGGGAAATTATTCATGTAAAATATAGAAACGACGCAGCTCTAATCTATGAAACAATTAAAACTTTATCCGATTAAACCTGAGCAGGATATATTGTCCTTCAAATAATCCATAAACACTGATTTCAAAATGTTCAGGTTGGTTTGTTTCTTAAGAACTTCTTACATATTTGATTCATATCTTTATTATAATAATAAAGTTTTATATGTTCATGTTCAGCTGAGATTTCGTTGTTTCAACGATGTTTAAAAAAATGTCCGTGTGAGAAGATTAAAGAAGTTAATAAAAAAAACATTTAAGTTTCCATTTCTTTATTTTTCAGGTGGTGTGTTTGCGTTCATACTATCAGTATTATAATAAATAAAAAGCTCGGGAAGGTTCAGGAGGATTTAATGAATGAAGTTCATTAATTCATTAAAATGAAAGATGGCGGAAAGCGGAGTACGGAGGCTCAAAGGCTTCAAAGTTCATGGAATCCGAGGAATAATTAATTATATGAATTATAGAATATATTTATAAATATAGGAATGAAATATAAAACGTTTTCTTTTATAAATATTTAAATAATAAATAATTAAAAATAACATAACGTTTGTATTTCTGTCCCTGTTTAGTGAACTTTAATTAATCCTGTAGATTCAGATCAGTTTCATGTAAAGGGACCAGACCAGCAACACAACAGAATAATAACCTATAAATAACGACAACTCCAGATGTTTCCCTTTGTTTTAGTGATTAATGTGTTTCCATTGAATGAAGTTTAGTTCCTGTTTAGTTCCAGGTCTCAGAGTCGTGTTCTGGGCCTGAACCTGACGACCAGCTCATGTAAATTCGTCCCACGTGGACCAGACTTAACGAGGTCTTAACTGAACCCTGAATGTGTCCCACAACTACAGGAGGACGAGGGAGTCCGGTCCGAGTCCCATCTGAGTCCGGTCCGAGTCCCATCTGAGTCCGGTCTGAGTCCCGTCTGAGTCCAGTCTGAGTCCAGTCTGAGTCCAGTCCGAGTCCAGTCTGAGTCCGGTCCGAGTCCAGAGGGAGATGCTGGGCCTGAGGTGCATTGTGGGGGATGTGTGGAGAGGAGGAAGACTCCTGAGAAGTCTCCAGAGGACGGTGGTGTCCTCAGAGAGCCTGGTCCGGCCGCAGGGACGACCTCCTCAGAGGAGCCAGACCCGTGTCCTGTCTGGGGGTCCGGACTCTGGGGGTTCTGGGGGTTCTAGGGGTTCTGGGTTGAGGCTGGGGGCCCGTCTGCTGGTCACGCTGCTGCTGGGCGGGGGCGTCCTGGCCGTGGGGGCGTGGGTCCACCAGGAGAAGCAGCAGCGGTTGCGGCAGCAGCGCGTGGACCAGCTCCGTCAGGTGGTTCTGGGGCGCGGAGCCTTCAGCCTCCTGGACCACAGGGGGCAGCGCAGGACCAAGCAGGACTTCCTGGGCAGCTGGGTGCTGCTGTACTTCGGCTTCACTCACTGTCCCGACATCTGCCCCGACGAGCTGGACAAGCTGAGCGCCGTGGTGGCGGCTCTGGACCAGGACCCCGCGCTGCCCCGGGTCCAGCCGCTCTTCATCACCGTGGACCCGGAGCGGGACGACGTGCCGGCTCTGGCCCGCTACGTCCAGGACTTCCACCCCCGGCTGATCGGGCTGACGGGGACGGCGGAGGAGGTGAAGGAGGCGGGGCGGGACTACAGGGTGTACGCCAGCCCCGGACCCAAGGACGAGGACGGAGACTACATCGTGGACCACACCATCCTCATCTACCTGCTCAGCCCCGACGGCCTCTTCCTGGACTACTACAACCGCATGAAGACCCAGGACCAGATCACACAGAGCGTCAGGAACCACATCAAGACCCACGTCCAGCTCTGAGCAGACCAGAACCAGAACCAGAACCAGAACTCAACGTGAACTCCTCTGTTTGTCCTAAAGGTTTAAAATGACTTGAAATAAAAAGTTTGATGAGTTCTTTCAGTTCTTCCTCTTCTTCCACCGATAAACCTTCACAGGAAATAAATCCAGTGAATCTCCCATGTGTGGTTCCTGGTCTAATACCTGGTTCCTGGTCTAATACCTGGTTCCTGGTCCTTAAACTAATGTAAACATGTATTTGTCACATTAGAACATCATCAACATCATCACATTAGAAACATTAGGACACTTGTTCTTCTTCATGGTTCCTGATAAACCAGATCAGAGGGGGACCTTGTAGACCACATTAGACATGACACTAAACCTCACTGAGAGGAACCAGGAACCACGTTACCTCCTCTGGTTCCTGGTTCCTGGACCATGGAGGACTGAAGATGAAATATTTAAATGTTTAATGAAACCAAAGTGAGCAGCTGGAGTCCAGATGAGATTAAAACATGTGATAAACTGAAATGATGAGACACAGAATGACTTTAAATCCTGACAAACATTTAATGGAATAAAACACTCAAAGTTTCCACAGAGAAGTTTTTACTGCAGCTTTAATATTGGGGTGTAGAGGAGGAGTCTGGGGTCTTGATTGGGGGGCGGGGGAGGAACCGGAGCTTCAGCTGGAGCCCGTCAGGGTCTTGAACCGGTCGGTGGCCCTCTGGGTGCTGAGCAGGGTCAGACCCATGGAGTCCAGCGCCTCCTCCAGACCCGCGCTGCAGTCCAGCTCCACCGTGTAGTCGTTGGCCTGGAACCACATCCACCTCATCAGCACACAGCACACGCTCTACACTGGCCTCTGGGGGGCGCTACAAGCTCTACACTGGCCTCTGGGGGGCGCTACAAGCTCTACACTGGCCTCTGGGGGGCGCTACAGGTTCCCCCCGGACTACAGGACTACAGGCCTTAAACCTGCTGAATGGGACCTCGGTCCTGAGGATGTTTAACTGTTGGAGCTGAATGTTTGTGTGAAGGTTTGATGATGATGAACATGAACGTGTCAGCGTCACATTTACCAGCTGCAGCGACGCCAGCAGATACTTGCAGACCTCGAAGTTGTCCAAACCCTGAACGATGGAGGAGAAAGGTCGACGGTGACCGACTCCGCTCAGAGCGCCGACGATTCTCTCCCCGTAGACGTGGATGTCAAAGGCCGGACGCTCCTCCTGGAAACAGGGACCGGATCAGGACCTGGTCTGAACAGCCACTTATTAAACAGTGAGTCTGTGGAGGAGGAGCCGGTACCTGCAGCACCAGCTCGGGCCGGATCTTGTCCTCCCAGTCTTTGACCCTCCGGGACAAGGCCGTCTCCTGAGTGTAGCCTCGGCTGTTGACCACCAGCTGATCCTGAACCAACCAACCAGTCTGATCAGAGGACGCTTCATTAACCACGGCCTCGTTTCACCTGTGATCTCTTACCACACGTAGCTTCACCAGCTCCTCGTAGCTCAGCTCGTCCCTCAGCTCGTCCCTCTGAGACTCTGGACGGACACATGAGACGTTTAGATGCTGAACCATTAAACATTTGAGCGAGTGATACCAGACTGGATGTATCGATATCTGATCAGTATCGCTGATATCGGATGGGGAAGGTTCTGGTGTTGGTTCTTCGTGGTGACACTCACCAGGAATCACGACGTCTTCTTGTCCAAACTCTTCAGGAAACGCTTCGTGTTCGTCGTCTGAGTCCTCGTCTCCACCTTCACAATAAACTAATTAATAAACGTCTAAATTAAACCGGGCTCATCTGATCCCGTCTTCTCTCACCAAGTAGGTCTGCGTGTCCTTCCACAGGCTCCTCCCCCTGCTGCTGAGGCCCCGCCTCCTCCGGCTGCAGGAAGGTCCTCCTCAGCTCCTCATCAGAGACCATCACACCCTGGTCATCCAATCAGAGATCAGCCAATCAGAGATCAGTCAGAGATCAGCCAATCACAGATCAGCCAATCACAGATCAGCCAGAGATCAGCCAATCAGAGATCAGCTCCTGGCTGATCATTACTGATCAGCGGCAGGCTAATTAGCGGTTCTCTTACCGCCTTCCTGCAGATCCTCCTCTGTGTCCTGAGTTTGTCTTTCAGAGACGTTAAATAAACGTAGTTCAGGTCTGAAAGGAGCAAACGTCCCATTAAAGGAATGATCCTGTTGATTGATTCTCAGCTGAGAGTCAGTCGAGGTTTTACCTGAGAGCGACGGCCCGTTCTTCAGCTTTGGTTCAGCCGGAAACACTGAAACACATCAGCCACAACATTATGACCATCAGA